>NC_051438.1:11594332-11611040 GCF_001649575.2 Kryptolebias marmoratus
GATATCGGCCTATCACAGATACATATGTATATTTCATTCTGTTCTTCATTTATATACCATATATATATGATTATATATGTTTGTGCTTGCGTCTGTGTGTGTTGAGAACTGTAAGAACAAATAATCCTTCATTAGCACCCTCAATAAAATGCCTAGCACCCCCTTAGCACCTGCAGAAAAAAATATCTGCAGCCGCCCCTGCTCGCAGGTGGAGTGTACCATCTGACACATCACCCACCCTATGGTGTTTAACTGGAAACGCCACAGGACTATTATAATCTCTATGGCCCTAATTTTTATTTTGGTTTTTTATTTACTTTTGAAAGTGCAGAGATGACTTTTGAGTTGAATCAATATGTATGTAAATTTAATAACTCTAATAATGCATCAAGTAGTGTTTTTCGTTTGTTTGTTTGTTTTAAATGTCATTTTTTTTTAAGTGCACTGATTTATTGTAAAGTTGTGGAGTTTTAAGGAAAACATAGGCTTGCTGTTGTCACAATTCATGGCAAAGAAGTTGATTGAAATTAATTCAGAAGGCAGGCAGGTGATGGAGACCAGACAAACTTTTATGAAGGAAAATTTCATTTGAGAACACAGAAAGGATAAACTAGACTCAACATGACAAAAAACGATTTAAAGGATGGCTGATGGCCTAAAGGATCTGAAAAATAAAGAAATCTGAGCTGGATGAAAACTTTAGATGAGCAACAGCGAAGAGCAATCAGCAAACTCACCTGCAGGTGTGACAGAACAGGTGAACAAAGCAACAGGAGCTACCAAAATAAAAGACTATGTAAGCTAACATAGGTCACAGACTAAAACTATAGAACAGGAGAAATCAGAATCTACAAAACTGTGCTGTTAAAAAAAAGAAAAATAATAACACAAAACATTAAAGCAAAACCTAAAACTCTTTACATTTGTGAAACTAAAAGAGGAGTTATTGAGTATTTAATGGCATAATAATTAGGTAATGACATGAAATAATTAGTACCTTAATCAATAACAATATGCAAACATTTTCAGGATCAAACTTGTGGGTTTTTTATCATTTCTGTCTGACTGCTTACAGCAAGGTTTGGGTCAGGAGAAAAAAAGAGGGCAGGATGTCACTCCTTAACACGATACAACATGAAAAAACACTGACATCGTGTACACTGTGTTTAATACCAACTATGTGTGAGTGGAAGCATCACTTTAATAACATGAAGAATGTTACAATGGCTTTTACATACTTTACAGTTACAAATGTTAAAAAAAAAATTTAAAAAAAAAAGTTTTGCAGTCACTGAGAAATGAACTGTGTTCCCGAACGTCTTGTCCAGAAATGAAAGAGAGAAGTTAGCCTCTGCCCTGAAAGGCAAAAAAGAATGACTTAATGACCTATTAGCAGATAAAAACAATTTTTTCATATGCATGTATGTATATAAACTTACTAAAGTGCCCTTTTTTGATCCCCAGATGTGTGGGAAAATAGCTAATCTATATAAAAGTACATTATCTGTTTATTTTAGGACTTGTGAAATATTTTATATTTTAATTTAAGTTTTTTCTCCAAGTAGCTCTGAATTATGGAGGAGGGTTAGGGCCACGGTGACACAAGTTTTTCCTCAGAATCTGCCTTTGTACTGAAAGGCAACAAAGACAAAAATTGGTTTTGTTTGTTTCTTGGAGAGGCTTATTTTTGAAGACTGCTCAAAATTATTATTTTTTTCTTGTTTAATGACATGAAATATAAATTCCTAATTGTTACAAAAATCCAAAGGAAATTTTGTTTGTTTGTCTTCCAAGACATTTTGGAGACTCTACAACCTGGAGACAAGGCTGCTTGAACTTGTATTTATTTATTTATTTAAATACTTCTTTGCTTGTGTTTCACAGCTGCTTGGAAAAGTTTATCACAAGTCATGAAGCCAGGAGAGATTTTTTTTTAATTTATTTATTTATTTTTTTAGGGCAACCTTAGAAACTGGATCCACTAATCAATCAGTTCGTAAACAATCTCTCAAGTTATTGCTTTTCTTTAGAAACAATGACTTTCTAACCTGCTGCAGCAGCTAGCTTTGATGCAGTGCTGACATTAGTTAGTATCTAAACAGGAACAACCAGCAGAGATTCATTTTCTAATATTATTTAAGCTTTGAAGTATGGACAGCTTACCTTCTCTGGTTTGTTGGAGAATCTAAACCAGCTGAAAGGAAAGGTGAGATTGATGCTCACTGAATAAATATTTAAAAGTAACAAATTTGATGCCTCAGTTCCCAGAAAAGTGTATCTCACCACTCGACGATGATGACGGTAGTGCAGAGCATTACAATTCCCAGGATTTTCACCACAACGTAGACACTGATCCCAAACACTTGATCGCCTGTAAGGAAACGGCACACTCACCTTTTCTTGAATGAAAAATGTTTTGGGTCTAAATCTTCAAAAAGTCTCATAACTGCTGTTTGCAGATGAGTCTAAAGCGGTCACTTGAATAAAATTTCATATTGTAAACCACAATCTGAAGCAATAAAGTCAATGAAATGTGGAACAACAAACATGAGGTAGGTAAAAATTTACCTTCAGTTCTCAGAAGGATCACTGATGATGTCCCTTTTCCTAGGTCATTTGTGGCCACGCAGTAATACTCTCCTCCCTCTGTGAGGTTAAAGCTGTAAAAGTCTCCTTCGGCTAATTTTATGGCTCCACGTTTGCTGGTCTTGAACCAGCTGAAGCTGCTGATGGGAGGCTTGGCCCTGCTGGAGCAAGTCAGGTTCACCCAGCTACCTGCTGATGCCAAACCTGGTGGACTGATGGATGCTGAGGTGTCTTTAGGAGCGTCTGAGGAAGATGGGACACACGTTGTCTTCATTAGGCAGAAACAGCTGAACCGTGACGTGTTGACAGGATCACTTACACGAAACATCGAGAGTCACTTCTGCCTCTGCTGCCTTGAGATCCTTTCCTTCATTAACAGGATATTTGACAGAGCAGATGATGTTGTATCCATCGTGTGCATCTGACAGAGTGAAGGTCTCCTGGATTTTAGTTGTGAAGGTTCCATTTATGTTTTTCTCTGTCTGTCGCTGAGAGTCCTGTTGGAGATTCCAGGTCAGCTCAGGAGGGGAGAATGGACACGGAGTCAGAGCTGAGCAGGTTATGGTGACAGACTCGTTGTCCTTCAGATCACCTGAGATTTCAATTTTGGGTCTCCAAGCAGAATCTGGGATTTCACATCAGACACAGCGTGTAAAGTAAAATACATTTACAGGATATTGAGTATATTTACTGAAAAGGTAATCAGGTTTACTTAGGTTAATTTTATTTTGTTAACAAGAAGTCAAATGATGAAACCACTGATACTGCTTGGGCTAAAATGAAACACTTGAGAAAATATGTTACGACTTAAAAGTGATTGACGATAGTCCTGAGGTAGGACTAAAGGGACAAAATACTGAAAATATATGCAAGTCTAGTAAATCAAAGAAGAGAGGTTCATTATAGTAAAAAGTGAGAGGACAGATTGCCATGTCTGATTTTTATAAGCCAGTCAGAGGACAGGTCATAGTATGGTACGGTGCTGTTCGTCTGTCCATCCATCTGTCTGTCTGTCCATCTATTCATCTGTCCATCCATTTGTCTATCTGTGTGTCCATCTATGGACAATCCTTTGCTCTAACTCTGCAACTGTCAAATGTCAAGGTCATAGGTGAACCCTTTGGAGTTTGAACAACAACACTCTTTCTCACAACAGTGTGAGAAAGAGTGGGTGCGCTCTTCACTGGTTCATCCACCATCACATGACTTGAAAAGAAGTGATAATGAGCGGAGAGGGAGAATTTTATAAATAGAAGGGAAAGTGTTTGTTAGTGTCAAGCTGTGCTTCCCAGCTCTGCCCTGTTTTATCCCTTAACTACATATGTTTTCTTTTTTTTAAATAATGGTCTTTTAATGAAAATATGTTAAGATCTTCAACCTTTTAGCAGAAGAAACACATCCCAACGGCTGAATACTATCATTAAAAACTGTTTGCACTATGTTTAGCAGGAAAAGAAACACACTTTTTTTTCTCTATATATGAAAATTTCCACATTTTAGCTGGGGAAACACATACTGATGGCTGGAAATTTGTTATAGACTACTGTGGCTGGAGTGAACAGATTTCTAGGGGGAACGTAGCACACCACAACATCAGCTGAGGAAAGGATGGACACATCCAGGTACTTAGCCCTTGCCTTGATTGAGGTGTACAAGTACAATAAGCAATCTTTTGTTGTATGGCAGTAAAAACCTGATAAGATATGTAAAAAGAAAAATACTTTAAATTAGTACTAAAACACCTAAGACTGTATGACTTATAAATTTCAGAAAGGATCTTTTTCTTAGAGCCATAAGCAATATATTACACTGTTGAGCAAAAACCTTGTATATCCACTTTTCTGTTGTTTGTTTTTTGTGTTTTTACATAAATCAACACTGTTGGTCACCCTTCTTATCTGTCTGTGGTTTAATGAATGTTCAGTTCTGAAACCACTGTGCAAACAATGCAACACTGCCATCAAGTGGTGACATTAAAGGCAAAAAAAAAATTGCAACATCATCAAAAGAGTTTAGAAGAAGTCTGCTGGACTCCTTTTCTTATCTCTTGAAAAACGCTTAATCTCCCATGCAGTTGTAGTTTGATCATGGTTGGGAGTTTCAGGTTTGTAAGTTATTGTTGGGACAATCGCAGTGTTGGGGTTTTTTTGAAATCACAAGTGCCTCACACACCTGTCCATCCTGGGACTTGTATGGGTCGCTGTCTCTCAAGAGTTGTTTAAGTGAGATGTTGCTGGCACACGTTCCAAAGTTTGAAAAGTTTGAACTGTCTGGGCAGAAGAGCTGAGGCTGCATTGTAGGTATAATCAAGGTGAAATTTGAGGCCACCTCATCTATGTACTGCTGGTTTTGTCCTTTTTTACATGCAAGATGACTTCCTTCACCCTTCTCTCAAACCATGTGTCTTTTCTGTCTAAAATGTGCATGCTACTGTCCTCAAAATTATTGTTAAGATGTAGGCGCACCACTGAATGTTGACCTGAAGAGTTAGCTCGGCTGTGTTGTGCCATGCATCTAAAAAGAAGTTGTCCAGTTTCCTCAATTTACAAGTCAGCACTGAACTGTGTTCCCCGCAATGACTCATACAGCTCTATTCTAGAGTGACTGTTCCAAGAAGAACTCATGAATCTGAAACCCCAATCCCATCATCAGAACTGAAGAATCATTTCACATGAAAGAGAAAATGTCTTCAAGAGATAAACTGAGTTCAGTTGCTTTCCTCTAAGATTTTTGGATTAACATGTCCTGGTTGACTTAATGACTTAAGCAGTTTCTAGTTGATTGTTGTTGCTTTTTATCTTTAAAAGGGCAATCTAGTGATAAAATGTCACAAAAACTAGTTCTCTTTTTTTTCTTTTTCTTGATACAAGTTACTAGAAGAAAAGGAAAACAATGTAAACACTAATATAGATTTTTTTTGTTTTATTTTACAATTCAAGTCAACCTTGACCTTGTTGCCTTGTTGGAGTTGTAACTAGTCGGAGAACAACATTCACAAGTCTGTGAAACAGCAACTGAAAATAAGCTTCTATTCCCTCACATTTTGAGTTGCTAATTAGTTTCCAACAATCACAGTCCAGTGGGACACTGCGCTGAGGTGGGGGTTCTTCCTTGAAAGGGGATAATAGTGTGAAATGTTTGTGAAAACTGATACAGTAGATGTGCCAAATCATACCTATATATATATATATATATATATATATATATATATATATATATATATATATATAAATGAAAAACATTCTTACCTTGAACTGTTATTTCAATGGGATGATCACAAGCAGTTACCCGGACTTTCCCTATTTCGATTCTGAAGAAGTATTTGCCATTTTGACTTGTGTTTAAATTAGGAAACAGAGTGGTGCAGTTTTTCTGACTCAGATTTCCAATAATGTCCATTGGGTAGGTGTTGACTGATTTGCTGCTGTTGAAAATAACACAGTTTGGATGATGGTGAAAATATGTAGTATTTTTCAGCCAAACTCCAAAGATCGTCCCCTTGGTATTTAGCGCTGTGTGAGTTTCTTCATAGCTACATGGGATTTGCAAGCAAGATCCACTCAGTGCTTCAATCTTCTTTGGTGCCGTAATGGAGAGGCCTGACTTCAAATTTCCACAATAAGCCAAAACTCCTGTGAAGACAAACTAATGATGTAAACATACCACAGAAAGCAAGGAAATTTACGTTTGGTCAAATATTTCTTTGTTGTGACAATGCTTCTTGGCAATAAATTTCATACCACTGGGAAGCCTGTTTATTTTGTCTTAAATGGTGCGACATTCGAGCCTGGACCCCACTACACTGGTCTGTTGGTGTCCGCTCTAAGCATGCCACATTTGATCAATCTGGATAGGGCCCAGCCTACAGAGCAACTTCAAGCTGGTGTTCTGCAAAAACAAGTCCCAACATTATTTGGAGTAAGCCCTA
This sequence comes from Kryptolebias marmoratus, assembly GCF_001649575.2. Taxonomy (NCBI): domain Eukaryota; kingdom Metazoa; phylum Chordata; class Actinopteri; order Cyprinodontiformes; family Rivulidae; genus Kryptolebias; species Kryptolebias marmoratus. Next base: position 11,600,847 of record NC_051438.1, read on the forward strand.
GCGCCGTCTTCAAATTAAAGGCCAAAATCTACATAACGGGGGTCAGATAGCAGTGCTGTGGAGTGGCCATCCCATGAGATGAGATTCTGCTACCAGTGGCAATCCCATAGCAATCTCTATAGACTGGGACCGAACTCTATCCTCTGAGAGGACAACATTCGCCCCCACAGAGCAGGGTTTATCAGAGACTACTCCAGAATTTGGCAGTAGAGAGGATGGAATGGCCTGCCTGCAGTCATGACATCACTGAACACCTGTTGATTTGTTTGAGTGTGCTGTTTTTTGTTTTTGTTTTTTTCCTGAGGGACCAACCACATTGGCTGACTTATAATAAATCCTGGTTGAAGACTGGGATGCTGTCCCTCAGCAGTGTGTACTGAGCTACTGAGCAGCATAAGTAGGAGGTGCCAGGCTGTTGTGGCTGTGTATGGTTCCTCCACATGCTACTGAGACCATTATTTGTTAAATGAATAAAATGCTTAATTGTTGATATGTCTTGTTTCTTAAGATGTCAATCATTTAATCCAAACAACACCAGACAAGAAGCAGTAGAAGAATAAGCTGTTTGGCACTGGCAGAAAAAAATTGGCAAGTTTTTAATGGGTGCAACCCACAAACTCTACCCTGCCACCTATAAATGTGTTTTCCTTGCAAATGTGGCACCATTTAAGGGGAAATAAACAGGCTTTCCAACAGTACAAGATTTACTGCCAAGAAGTGAGGCCAAAGAGGAGATATATGGATGCAGTTAGAGAGGACATGGAGGTAGTTGGAGGGAGGACAGAGGACACAGAAGACAGAGTTAGATGGAGGAGGATGCTCGCTGCGGTGACCCCTGAAGGGGGAACAGCCGAAAAAAAAAAAAACATATTGTTACAACAAAAAATGACTCTGTGAGAAGTTTACATAACATGGAGGAAAGTTTCACAAAGAAACTATAAAATATAAAACAAATTACAGTTTAACTGCATGATGCTGCTTCATTTAAATAATCAAACATTTTGGAAAATTATTCATGTGGTGTCTCCGAATGAAAGTGAGTGAACAAACGCCTCACCTGAAAGAAAGAAGGCACCCAGAAACACGATCACTGTCGCCACATTTACAGGCAGAGCTGCCATCGGACTCTGACGTTGCAGCTTCATCTCTTCACCTGAAAACAAAACGAAAATGTTGCTGTTTTTATGAAAGCTGCATTAAGCATTTTTTCTTTTTTACAGAATAAATGTAGAACAAGATAATAGTGTCAGAAGCAGAAATAAAGAATATCTGCAGGGATTGGTTTTTATCCCCAACAGTGAAACAAAGGGGGAAATTTTGTTTTTAAAGTAAACCTCAGATGAAACCACAGGTCAATACATGTTTGAGCTGAGAAAATAATAAAGAAGAAAAAAATAAACCACTTTGCTTTAAAACGGAAACATAAAATCACATTTTTCTTACCAAACTTGCTCCTAAAATAGAAATAAACAATGTTTTTATGAGATTATTTCCAGCTGATTTGCAGCAGATCAGAAGAAAAAAAACATATTTGATGATAACCAGATGTAGTGTAAAAGCTGACTTTTTGGTTCAAGTCGTCCTCGTCTTTCCTTCCTTCTGTGAAAAAGGAAGTCAGCTGCTTGACAGCTTGGTGTAAAAACCTAATCTTTTCTTAAACACTGTGGTTTGATGTTCTTTCGAAAAGCGAACCACAGTAAGATCATATGCAAAACATGCAACATTTAAACCAAGGACTTGGTACGCACAACCAGACTTTAATGAGTTAAACGTTAACATAGGTAGAGCTTCCCTTTAAAATGAATCACAATATAAAATCAACATGAACAGGAAGATTTAATGTCTTTACTTTAATAAGAACCTTAATAAGAAATACAGGAGGTATTTTCTGCTGAATTAAGAGAAAGTTTTATTTGAGCATGATTAATTATACAGTTCAGTGGCATTAACTTACCAAATAACCTGCAGATGAAACAGGAACAAATTGGTATTTGTTATGATGTTCACAAAGTCTTCGTCTTGTTCTGCGCAAGAAAGAAAACCACCTTCGAGGTATCCTGATCAAATCTGATAAAAGATGATTTTTAACATAATGACACAGATGTAATATTCCCACATCTGATGTGTAGAAAGCGTTTCAGTCGGAGAGGTTTTGTGAGGTTTTTTTAGTGTCTGGTTGATTAAAGTCTTTGCAGTGCTCTGTAATAATCTGTGTGATCATGGTTCATTTCTCAGTGTCAAAGTAAAAGAAAAGTCTGCATATCAATGAACAGTCAAGAAAGAAAATTCAAATTCACAACAAGAGGAAACTAAACTTCCCCACTGTCAAACGTAGTCGTAGCTATCATGTTTGAGCTGCTTAACTGTCCAGACAATGAGCAAACTTTGTATACTTCCTCAATTATTTTAACTAAATGTACAAATTAAACATCAAAATGGAGGCAATATAGTTTTTGCTTAGTTTTTTTATTGCTTTAAAACTTGTTGTTTTTTTTTAAATCCCCTCCGAATGCAGAGTGGGAACACCCAAACTCCCCTCAAACTCTTGAATTTTCTCCACAGACCTGGAAGTGAAGAGTCTTTTTAACTTGCCTCCTGCACAGTCACTGTAGACATAAAGTTTTATATATGTGGCCCCTAGAAGTTTCTGCCACTCACGGTTCAAAACTTTTCTTTGCTAAAACTTAAACTCTTTGCGATGCATGATGCAGCCCAGTACTTACCAGGTACAAACCCTGTGAGTACAGGGTAACAAGTTACTTCACAATCCAGTCTTGTGCCCTTTGTGGGAACCCACATGCACATGACGTACCAGGCTTTATTACATGTTCTAGCAAAAAAATAAATCAACTCTGAGCCCACATTCACTCCAACCTCAGGTCTTCTACCAGAGGCCTTGTCCCATCCATGTCCCAACATCTCTGAAATTTGTTGCACACATTCTGAATCCCAGTGACCTCCGGTATATAGTAATACATACAGGTATACCTGTATATGTTACTCTCAAATACAATGTTTAATCTGCATCGGTGTTTTCACCTGATTGGCTCCTTCCAAACATGCTGTCTTTCCAGAATGGTGCAATAGTTATTAGATGCTGTTTGTTTTTTTGTCTTATGATAAAGCATGTTGGAATTTATTTCTAATGTTTTTGAATTAAATGTTGCATCTCAACTTGTTCTCCCGAATCTAGTCTCTGATTTCATTGTCCCCCCATTTGTTTCTCAAGTGAGAGACACAGTGATAGCCATTTTGGACAGAGCTGCATGTACTTCAACATACATAACCTTTTTAGTGGCATTTATGTGGTGCATCTGTAGGATCAACTGGCTTTCAGTCACTCAGTAGTGTAATGTCTGTATTTTCTCGCTAGATGGCAGCATTGGACCACCTGGGTGTAAATCTGAGCGCTCGGTGTGAAGTGAGAAATGATTTTGGCCCTAAAGGAGGTTAAATTATCATTTCATTCCAGTAATATTTCTCTTCCCTAACCTATAATTGTAGCTGTAAGGCTGCAATCACAAAACACGCGTTTCCTCTCTGTTTAGCAGCAAAAACATAACACATAAACCCTGAAACACAACATAACATTATGTCAGTGTGTGTTTCCTGCTGACACGGAGCAAGTTCAGCTCCGGATTGAAATTCTGAACGCAGTTTCTCAGCAGCATATTGTCGGGCATAAGGTCTGTTCTCATAAGCATATGCCTGTTTTTTTGTTTTTTGTTTTTTTTTATACAAGTTGTTGCTTTTTTTAATTTATTTTTATTTATTTATTTATTTTTACGAGGCTTCAATTCGATCGAACCATTATTATCATCAAGCCCAACCTTTTTGATTTACGGCAACATCTGGCTGTGCAGGAGGCAGCTCCTTTCTCACGAGTTTCCTTAAAATATCTAAGGGATTTTTAATAACCTCCCCATATGTGGACACTTGAACATGACTCTCATTCCCCCCCACCCCCCTCACGCACACACACACAAACCTTTGCATCGATTAAACAGTGTGTGTGTGTGTGTGTGTGTGTGTGTGTGTGTGTGTGTGTGTGTGTGTGTGTGTGTGTGTGTGTGTGAGTGGATTCCAGCCTGGCTCTAATGGTCTCATATATATTTTGCAAACGTTGCGTCCGGCTGCTTTGGAGTTAGTAAATCACAGCATTAACATGGCTGGAGCATCTCCGCTTTTGGATACTGAGACACTGATATTTGGGCTAACAGTGTGTGTGTGTATGTGTGTGTGTGCGTGTTATAAATATAAGCCACCCCAGAGGCCTGCGATGTTCGCGCTGCTGGCCTGCATGGACCCAGGCAGGCAGACAGATCCTGGGCGCAATCAAACAAATGTGCTGAAGGATCGCTCCGGACGTGCGCGCGCGCGCGTGTGTATGTGTCTGTGTGTGGGTGTAGCTGTGTGTGTGAGAGTGACATTTTATCTCCCGTCGCTATTATTTATCACTATTTATTGTATCGTGTAATGGCAGGGTGCTCACATTTCTCCTCCCACAGCAGGAGACATAAATAAACAGCTCCAAACAATGATGGGATGATTGCTGCGCTTTGGTGCCCACAACCTTGACCGTTTATGGCTCTTATCAGAGTAAAGACTCACTTTAGTGGCTCCGCACTCTAAGCATGCACGCAAGGCTTTAAGGAAATGCAATATAGTTGTTCTAAAAAAAACATGAAAGCAAAAGAGATTTGAGATTTAAAGCAACTTTAAAAAGTGCGCAAAAATGACCTTTTTTGCAGAGATTTTAAATCCCCGAATTGTTCCAGCAATGTTTTGTTTTATTTATTTGGGGTTTCTGATTAAAACCCACTCGTTTGTTTCCATTTTAATATAATGAACTAAACATGATTGCAAAATTTTACAGCGGCTCTGAACAGCCAGCAGCGGTGATAAACAGAACACGCTGCGCTTTCTGCACACATTTCCCTGCGTGAGAGCCACCAGGTTTCACGCCTTCGTGAGCAAGCGATGCAAATTCTCCTCTGCAACACATTTTTCTTGTTTGCTTTACTTGTTTTTTTGAGCTTCTGCTCATCTTGTCTTTTTTTCCTGTTCTTGGACACCGGGACGCCGCACAGTTTAGCAGCGTAATCCTCGTATTTATGTTGGATTCAGCTCTTGGTCCAGTTAGATTTGCGCAATGCAACTAATCAGGGCTCGTTTCAAAATCAAGAAAAGAAAAAAAAAGGAGGGTGGTGGTGCTCAGCGGCTGCCAGGCTTCTTGAAACTTTCTTAAACCCATAATCTGTCAGAGATGATACTCCCAGGAAGCGGTTGGACTGAGAAGCACGGCTCTTAGGAGAAAATAAAACACAAAAGTTACTATAAAACATTCTTTTTCAGTCATGTTTGTTCAAAGCACGCGCGCATGCATAAGGCAGACTCTCACAGTGCTTGTTTGAGTCGTTGATCTTCCATAATTTGACATATTTACACATTTAAGTAAGCAGAAGGAAATCTGCACACAGGTTTCCTGAGAAGCATTTGTTGTTATTTTTTGTTTAGTTCTTTGCATATTTCGCTTGATTTAAAACAAGAATGAATAAGCAAGCAAACAAACAAACAAAAACGTTTTCTGAGGCAGAGTTCTGATTCTTGTCCCCGTTTGGGTTTGGTTTGCAGGTTCTTCTCCTCAACTTTAGTCTCTGCGCGCCAAAAAAAAACGTACGGATTAGACTGATAAGTTCATCCTTGATTGTCCTGAGGAAAAATAAATAAATAAATAAAAAAGAGCCGCATTAATTGCAAACTCACGCACCTCCGCGAGCGCGGCTTCAAGTTTGAGTGGCACCCACGAGGCGGGGACTTGGCGGCGGGCGGTGCTGCTCTCGGGTTCGTCGATTGTCCGTGTCATTAACTGGGTTTGGAAGGGAGGGGGTGGGGGTGTAGAGATGTGTGTGTGTGTGGGGGGGGGCGTTCCTGTTCTCCGCTCTGGAGGCCACGCCCCCTCACCTACTTGTAGTTTTCTCCTGTTTGGCATCCCAGAGATGGTCCGGAGTGATTCCTCAGGGGAGGAAGCGAGAGGAGCGCAGATCAGCGGAGCGCGGAGCTGAAGAGGAGCGCAGCGCGGCGCGGCGCGCACAGACTGGCAGGACTCCACTCCACCCCCCCACGCCCCCCTCCTGGGTTACTCTTTGCGCTTTCTTTTAAATCTCCATCAGGAGAAAGACTTGGAAACCTGTTTCTTCCTCTAGGCTTTTCTTCTGTTTGGTTTGCAGAGCGGGAGGAAAAAACACAAAAAAGAAAGGAAAAAAAGACAACTGACATTTTTCTTGTTGTTGTTTTTTTGCTCGTGTTTTGTCGCTCAGCTGCGCCTTGATCCGGGCGGACCGTCTCATCCCCGCGCTCCCCGCTTTCATCGCTCTCAAGCTGCCGCTGCTCCTCTTCTTCCTCTTCTTCTTCTCCCTCGCAGCTCCTCTGCTCTCCGCCGCGGAGTCGCTGACACGAGGAGCAGCTCACCTCTGGATGCTGACAGCAACCCGCCGCCCCCCTCCCCTCCTCCTCCCCTCTCATCCACATGTCGCATCTTTTGTTTACTTTGAGGAGAAAACGCGCGCGTCTGAACGCCGAGTGAATAAGACCACGCCACTTTGCTCCTGTGACAGCGCTATCAAAGAGACGCGAGAGAGGAGGGGAGCAGAGCAAGGAGGAGAAGAGAAAAAAAAGGAGGGAGCCAAGGAAGGAGAGGAGGATAGAGTGAGAGAGAGCGAGAGAGAGAGAGAGAGAGAGAGAGAGAGAGACGGCAGCGCTGAAGGTGCGTTTTGATGTTTGGCATCCACGAGAGCATCCAGAGGAGCGGGAGTAGTATGAAAGAGGAGCCCATGGTGGCCGGGATGAACGCGGTTCGGACATGGATGCAGGGCGCCGGGGTGCTGGACGCCAACACAGCCGCCCAGAGGTGAGCCTGAGGCGGCCTCGGTGCTGCGCTGACACCGCTGTGGAGAGGGTGGGGGTGGATNAAATTAGTTCCACCTAAAGTGATTATTACTCACTCACTGCCGCCACATGTAAATGACTTTTATGTGAAACTAATGATGTTGTAGCGTCCACTAAGGGAAAAGGGGGAGAGAGGAAGAGGAGGGAGGGGGGTGGGAGTGTGACCTCTGGTCCCGCGTGGCAATTAGATCAAACCCGACTCGATTCGTACCAGAATTTTAACAGATTTTTCGGAGAGTTTACATTTTTAGTTTGTTTGTTTCTTTGTTTTGCGCGCAACTTTGGTGTAAAAGTCACAAACTCGGCTGTGAGTTTCAAGCTTTTTTTTATTATTATTATTAAGTTTTGGTTTTGGTTCCGATAAAACAGAGTTAACTCCTTTTTTAAAAAGGAAAACAAAAATGCACGCATTGAATTTTCTTTGCGAAATAAAACACAAGCAGTTTTTCTCTTTTTTGCCAGTTTTCATGAAGTTATAAAAGTTTGAAATTAAATAAAAAAGAAAAAACGAACAGGAACCAAACCCTATATCACACTGACCTGTCCGAATGATAAAATAGTTTATTTAACATCCCCTCTAATTGAACACATTACACCATTTCGTTCAGTTTTAATTGATTTAAAAAGTCAAATGAGTGCGCCGCTGCTTTTTTACTCCTCTGCGCGCACGTTTCTGCCATTCCGGTTCGGAGCCAGGCTGAGGAGTAGACGCTTTTAAATTAATATTTGTGGAATTTGCTGCACTTTTTTTTTTTTTCTTTGACTGAACGGATTGCTTTTTTTTTGCCTTGAATGTCGTCGCCGTGGTTGAGGCTGCAGCCGGCTGTCTGTGCTTGTTGTCCGCAGCGGAGTGGGTCTCGCTCGGGCGCACTTCGAGAAGCAGCCGCCCTCCAACCTGCGCAAGTCCAACTTCTTCCACTTCGTCCTGGCGCTCTACGACCGACAGGGTCAGCCCGTGGAGATAGAGAGGACCACCTTTGTTGACTTTGTGGAGAAGGAAAAAGTGAGTTTAGTTCCTTTCAAAATAATAATAATGATATAGAAATAAAGAGATGATTTTAAGACCTGAGCGGAGCATCGCCTGATGTTTGCCACAAAAAGTTCCTAAAGTCCAACTGATAAATGATTAAATGTGTGTTTAAATCCAATCCATTAGCCCTGACGGGATATCACTATTGATATTTACATTTTCTTTTTGATGATAAATAATTATTTACACATTGAGCTTTTATTTAACCAATTATCATTTTTATTCCCAGTTTTTGTTCCTAAATCTAACTGGAACTTATTCCAATTATCAGTCGACATGTTTTATTTTTTTTTTTTATTTAAAACTGAAAATAGTTTTTTTTTTTTGGTTGACATAATAAAATATTAATCTGTTTACGGGTTTAAATTGTATTCTCGTTTGTGTTGTGTTCTGTTTAGTAACGTTTCTTGGTTATTTTAGTTTTTTTTTTAAATAACTCTTTAGGTGAGCGAGTGAGAACAAATTCTGTTGGTGCGCTGAGATTTATTCTAAAAGAAGTCCATTTTTAATTAGGGTTTTTGTTTGTTTAATTTTATAAAGACACATTTAAATCAGTGCAGAACAATGTGAATCAAAAATATGTTCAAGTGATTTTGTTAGAGCAACAAAAGAGATGAATTTAGGTTTATTTTTTCCCCAGATAATAAATTATAGTCTTACCAAAGTTAAATCTTTTTTTTTTTTTTTTTTGTAAGTTTTCCTTCCTTCGGCTCTATGGACAGCAGAAATAAAGTGAAATCGTTTGAATTAAATTCCACTTTGACACTTCTTCTTTTGTATATACATATTTATCTAAAATAAAACATGAGGCGCTGCAGCCGCGGCGAAAAGGTCCCAGGAGGAGGTGATTTGTTTGTTCGCTCTGATCGACTCTGTTCGGTTTAATTTTCCCAGGAAACGACGGGAGAAAAGACCAACAATGGGATTCATTACAGACTTCAGCTCCTCTACAGTAACGGTCAGTGTTGGGCTTTTATCTGTATATTTTTTCTTATTTTTAAAATGATCTTTTTTATGGGAAAATGACAAATAAACAGAGACTGAAAGAAAACCAGAGAGGAAAAACTAAAACTCAGTTCCTCTTCATTATAGTTTTCAACAATTTGCCAAATGTTTTATTTTAAATTATTTACACCTATATATATATATATATATATATATATATATAATTTTGTTCTTTTCTTTTGTTGTTGTTTTGACTATTTATTTATGACTTAGTTCCTCAAATGATTTTGAGGTAATAAACAGCAATAAGCTAAGTACATTTTTCTCATTTAAGAAATAAATGAAAATGTTAATTATAATCTGGTCACAAAACAAAAGAAAAACCCTAATGTTAAGATAAAAATCTAAAGTTTCAGCCAACCTGACAGCATGCAGCTAAAACTGAAAGTTAATAATGACTCTGTTATCTTCAGGAGCCTCGGATGAGGGGATCAGAATGAATATATGGTGTGATCTGAATTCCCCCCTACACACACACACAAACTCACACACACATGGGTTGAGTTTTCCCACAGAAGTAATGTGAATCAGTGTTTCTGTCTCTGCAGGGATCCGAACAGAGCAGGACCTGTACGTTCGCCTCATCGACTCCATGACTAAACAGGTAAGAGATTCTCATTAAAAAAAAACACTCGGGTCTTCAGTTTGTTTGTCCCGCCGATTTCCTTCCCCCCTGAATCTAACTTCCCCCTCCTGCCCCGCCACATGCCTCTGTCTGAGACCCTCAACTTCATCCCAGCGCAGCCGGCTTGATAAACGACCTGTCTTACCTGTGGAGCACACTTACAGAGGCCCAGAAAAGTAGAGGACATGTGTCCTCATGCTCCCCCCTCTGCACAGCAGCCTCTAAGCTCTGTATGTGTGTGTGTGTGTGTGTGTGTGTTAGGGGGCAATTTATGTATAAAAATGTCTGTGTGTGAGAGAGAGAGAAAGAGAGAGTGCATATATCTGTGTGTGAATATCTGGGTGAGGTGCAGGAGCATTTGTGTGTTCGAGACAGAGACAGTGATGCATGCCAGCTCACTCTTTGAGGACCTTGACCCTCATTTCCTCAATGTGAAACAGAACAAACTATGCCGGAGTGTGTTGTGGCCAATTCAATCACACAAAGGAAATACAGAGCCGCACATGTTCACCGGCGCACTCTGAGGGAATTCTTTGAGAATTAGAAAATGAAGAAAGTAGAAGTCCCCCCCGCACCCCCACCCCCC
>NC_051438.1:11612822-11658368 GCF_001649575.2 Kryptolebias marmoratus
GGGGGGGGACGAGCGCTGAGGAAAAATAGAGAACATAAGATGTCTGGTTGTGTGATGTCTGACAGAAATGGAGCTAACCTGAGCCCCCGAGGCTAATTCAAGTTTTCAACCAGCCCCCTGTTCAAGCTTTCCTCCTGCAAACTTTTCCCTAAAATCAACTCTGCTGATCCAAACGCAAGAACCCCCAGTCTTAGGACGACAAATCCCAATCTCCTGTCTTTGAACGCCAAAAAAAAAAAGTCTCACGGCCTTTTACTCCCCGCGTTCTGCTCATCTGACTTCCACTTCCCCTTCTGAGCTTGCATCTTATCCTGCTCTCTCTGCTGTTCACATCTTGGCGACTAACTCCCTCTGTTTTATGTGTGCCCCTCTACCACCTCCTCTCTCTTGTTCTGTCAACCCACCACCACCACCCCTGCAGTCGGTGCTGTGATAAGAAGAGTTGCGGCAACAGGAACGAGACCCCATCAGACCCCGTCATCATCGACAGGTAAGGGAACGTCACCCTATTTGAACTCGGGGGGACCGAAGTGACGCTGCGCCTGTCATTGCAAACACAAACACAGAATTTGTCTAAAAGCACACACACACACAGACAAGAAACTGTTGCAGAAACACATTAGAACTCTAAAAACAAATCTGATTTAGTTTACCTGTGAGGAGTTGATGAAACATAACCTGCAGGCTTCATGACGGAGGTGACAAGTTGTCTTTGGGTTATTTTCAGCTACTTAAACGGTCTGAGTAAGCAAAAATGTGTGAAAGAGCAGTAAACTCCCCTCCAGCATGAGTGTGAAGTGGAGCAGCAACCACTGAGCAGTTGAGCTCTGCTTTAAGTGTGGTCAAGCAGTGTTTGTGTGGTTTTACTGATGACTTAACTGATGAGCAGTTTGGGTTTACGGCTGCAGCATGTGTGCGTGTTTTCTGTGGATAAGTGTCACTCTTGGGCTTTGCTGCTTTTTTCACGCACACAGGGAGTTTTCCTTGAGTGTACGCCTTTCTCCTGCTGCCATAGTCTGCCTCTGAGTGATGCAGGTTGCAGTGATTTAAAGCCAGTTGTGGTTAAAAAAAAAGAAAAAACACCATTGATTTACTTGGTTGAACTTAAAGTAATTAATAGCAACATATGAATTCAAACATAAAAAATGTTATCCTGAACTACAGCATGTCCAATGGTGCAGTTGAAACCAGATGTTTCCATCCACTGTTTAAAAAGACACAATCATTTTTTTTCCCACTGGCTGACATTAAATCCAACTAAACATTTCCTGTTTTAGGTCAGTTAGGATTCCCAAAGTTCTTTCTATTTGTTAAATGCCCAAGTAATCACATTTTTTAAGAATTATTATTATTTCTTTCTTCAAAGTCACAAGTTTACATACACACAGATTTCTATGACTTCAGACACGTCGAAGCCCACATGATGATGTCTTGGCATTTAAAGCTTTTGACTGGTTAGTCAACACATTTGAGTTAATTGGAGGCACACCTGCGGATGCACTTTAAGGCGTCTTTGTGAGGCATTGTGGGAAAATCCAAAGAAATCAGGCAAGATATCAGGAAGATAATTGTCGATTATCAGAACTCTGGTTCATCCTTAGGTATAGTTTCCAGAAGCCTGAAGGTTCATCTGTTCAAACAATTATGCACAAGTATAAACACCATCATACCGGCCATCATATCATGTAGGAAGGAGACGGGTTCTGTGGTCCTGAGATGAACAGGTTTTGGTGCAAAATGTGCATATCAATCCCAAAACAAAAGCAAAACACCTTGTGAAGATACTGCTGAAGATGGTCAGAGAGTCATTATACGCAGTGAAACAAGTCTTGGACCAACACAGGCTAAAAGGCCACTCAGCGAGGAAGAAGCCATTACTCTGAAAGCAACATAAAAAAAAAAAATCAGGATTATGGTTTGCAAATGCACACTGGGATATTGACTTTGAGAGAAGCTTGCAGAAGGAAACCCAAAACATTTGACCCAAGTCATACAATTTAAAGCCAATGCTACTAAATACTAAGAAAATGCAATGTAAACTTGTGACTTTGGAAAAAGTAATAAAAAAAGATTTTAAAACTTTTCTCTTTAACATGATTTGGAATTTTAGTAAATAGAAATATTGTTGGGAATCCTATATGACCTAAAAAGTAAAAAGAAAAGTTTAATTTGATTTAATGTCAGTGAGGAAAAAATGGTTATGTTTTTTTTATTTTTTATTATACAATTTATGTAAACATCTGGACTCAACTGTATGATTATATGCAATTCTGAAATGTGGGTACGCACTCAATGTAAACAAAGCACTCGGCTAAATCCCCTGAAAAGCATGTGGAAGCCTGAGTCACATGACTGACCTATATTAGGTTGGCCATAGTTTGTGCAGGTAAACAAATATGGCATAATCGGACAAGTGTAGAATCTCAGAGAAGACATTATGGTGGAAATATAAGAGTGAATCTGCTGTTAAATGCAAAAGAAACAAGAAAGAACAAGTAAAACAACTGTTAAGAAGAAGCATAGTGGAGGAACTCCATAAAGACAGAGCTTTGCATTTAAATACAGCTTTTTCAAAAGTTCTTCTCGACCTGTAAGTTTACCTATTTTTATATCTGAATACTTTACTCAGCAAATCTGAGCGTAAATACGTGACAGTACATCAAAATTGTCAAATTTCTCCATCCCAAATGGCTCTTCCATGGGCCTTGCCGTTGTTGACATATTTTCAATTACTTTGACTGTTTCAGTAGGTAATAAAAATGTAATAGTTGCATCTGGTCACAAATTTTTTGGACACAATAATCATTGATATGAGGAAAAACAATGTGCAGATTTTGTTTCACACTTCAGGATTTGTTTTACCTGTCTTCATGGCATTGCAATAAGTAGCTTTAAAGGTGTTTTGATTTACTGCATGCAGATTTACAGCTGCTTTAAACACGACTGAAGGAGCGTCTTTACACCCTGAAGCAGTTTTCCATGAAAGAGTTGCAGCAGTTTGTCTCTGTTTTTGTGTTTTGTGTGATGGGAGGCAAAAAAAAAAAAATGTCTGATTTGAATTTGTCACGTTCGAGTGTATTTGTGTGAGTGTTAATGAGGAAGTGACCTGTGCTATCTGATGAACGCAGCTGTCCTGTTCTCTGCTGTTGCTCTGTCAGAAGCTACTCCTTTACCTGTATGTATGTATGTGTGTGTGTGTGTGTGTGTGTGTATTTGTGTGTGCCACCCTCGGTTCCGCTCCAGTGAAGCGGAAGGCCTCACCTCAGCGCTCCCTGAGACAGCTGCACCCCGCCACGTGGCCTCAGACAACACGCCTGCCCATCACTCCCTGCCTTATTTCTGATTTTTTTCTTTATTATTATTTTTTTTTTAGTTTTCCTGTGTGCATACTTGTTGATTTTCTCATGTGCACGCTGTCATTCTGTCCCCCTCCTTTTTTTTGGAAGGGGGACTCATGCTGCCTCACCCCGGTTAAACTCCTAGTTTGCAGTGATGGAGCAGGCTGAGCAGCTTTCCCACACCGAGCATGTGTTGTGGCGGTATTCCCCCGACACCCCAGTGGCTCAGGTGTGAGGCCAGCGTTAATGAACAACAAATTAGAACGGGGGGAGGGAAAACAACAGCAATATCTCAGTTTTTCCTCTCCAGTGAGCGCTCTCTCTGGACAAGAAAAATAGGTCAGGTGAGGGGAGAGATGCTGTGGAAGAGTTAGTAGCTCTAGTTATCGCCCGCTGCCGTAGTCAAATGGGTGATAATGTTTTTGCCTATGTCTGCAAATGCATGTGTTTGTTTGTCTGTATTGTTAGCTAAAAATCTTATGAACTAGGAGAGAAATTTTGATGAAACTCTCAGGAAGAAAAAAACAGACCTATATCTACATTTGGAGTCAACCTGATTCAAGATGGCTGGTACAAGTAAATGACCTTAGAAAATCCCAAAATAGCTATAACTCAATCAATTTTAAAAGTCTTAAGCCAAAATCTGGTGTGGTAGTAGGTGAGATTGATCCCTGATACATACATTAGGCACTAACCGATGACACAAGATCTGCTTTTAAAACTTTGACATTATCTGCTAGAGTCAGCCCAGTCTGTCAGTTAGCAAAATATTTCATGAACAATCACTGGGTGTACTTCAGTAAATGATTAACTTTTGGAATCAACTGAATTCAAGATTACTGCCACATCCAACTGACCTGAGGAAACACAAAAATGGCTACAACTCAGACTGTTTTACAGATACTGAGACAAAATTTGGTGTTGAAGTAGCTGAGCATCCTCCCCAGCACATCCTCTGAACACCCCACACTGCACATCATCTTTGATTAAAACTTTGACCATAATTATTGATGTTAGCCCTGTTTGCCTTTTAGCAAAATATCCCATAAACCCCCTGAACAGATTTTAGGAACTCTCAGATGGTAATCACTGAATGTACATCTATAACAAATGAGCATTCACAGTCAACCCATTTTAAGATAACCTCCACAGCTAATCAGCATTTGCCAATGCGAAAAAATAGCTATAACCTACAAATATTGAACTAACTTTGGCTTGGTAGTGACAGACAGTCATGATCAACACTTACTCTGAGCACTAACATGTCTCGCAAGATCATATAAGATGGCACGTGACATCATTTACGAGGTTTGACCAAAACGGCTGTGACTCAGTTCCTTACCATAGGAAGATTTTGAAACTTCATCATGAAAGGTGGTGGGTGACCTGTATTTCTTTAGGGGAAGCTAGGCTAGGCCTGACATTTTAAAAGACAGACTGGTGTGAAAGGAAGTGGGGGGAGGGATTGTAGGTTTGCTCATTTAGCACCAATATATTCTTGGCAATTGTAATAATCAGAGATTCATAAACAAACAAACAAACAACTGCGAGGCTGAAAAGACTGACTCAATTAGCATGAGTTCCCCTCCTTCAGATTCATAAAGAAACACCATCAGCAGCCCCCTCTCCACCCTTGAAGTTATTTAGTTCGTTAAATAAGGGCTCGTTAGCCCTCTGCTGTTTCACAGAGATGATTAGATTTTACAGCCCTAATTAGCTGGGCTAGCTCGAACTCCTCTGGAAGAGTAATGGGTCTGATTGCCTAATTAGCTCTCGCTCTCGTTAAGTCGGGAGAAACAGGCCGCTGCAGCAAAACCGCAGGAACGAGGAAAAATAAAGTCAGCTAATGAGAAACTTATTTGATTGTTAGGAGAACAAATCTGGAAGAGTGTGGAACGGCAGCGCTCTGGGTACTATACATGCTCACCGGGAGGATCGCTCCCAAAACACTCCCTTTATCTCTCCTCTTGTTGAGGAAATAAAGAAGAGTTTTGTTTGGGCTTTAAGCCATTTTAGGAATCTGTGTGATTCAAAGTTCAGTTGTGAAGCATGTTTGTTTAGGTAGTGCTGGTAAGGAGCACTTGAGGATTTCTTTTTGTTTCTTTTGTTTTCTTTTGATTCGAGACATGAACGTGGCATCATTATCATAGAAAATGTAATCACCTATGTTTATACGTGTCTGTGTGTGTCTCTGTTAGCACAATATCTCATGATCCACTGGAAGTTTTTTAGTGAAACTCCCAAAAATTAATTCACTGGATGCTCATCTCCAAGTGATTAACTTTTGGAGTACACCTGAATCCACCCAGGTTAAGATGCCCACCAGAGCTTATCAACTTGAGCTGAAAGAAAAATGGCTATAACTCAGTCAAATTTAAATCTATTCAACTAAAATTTGGTATGGTAGTAGCTGAGTGTTATCCTCAACGCATCCTCTGAGCACCAATATATTTTGCAATATGATGTACTGTCTGTGACTTGGAAAGCAGAAGCAGGTTAAGAAAATGGATGGATGGATGGATGGATGGATGGATGGATGGATGGATGGATGGATGGATGACTGTGCATAACATAATTTCTAACATGTTACCGAAACAATTTTAACTTTTTGTCATTACGTTCATTTTGGAAGTTGTCCTTTCTGAAGCCTTCGTCTGCTGTCTCATCAGTCAGATCATGTCATATTTTATGAATCTAAGCCCAGAGGCAAAGAGGTCTTGTAAATTCAGGAGGACCTTTTCGCGAAGCAACGTGTCTGTGCTTGACACTGGGCAGGAGAAGCATAAGAAAGGTGAGACGCTCCTGTACGTCTCCTCCCCAGGGATGCATGTGTGGTCCACTTTAGGCTCTTACAGAGGCAGGATAATACGAGGGGAGTCCTTAACCCTCCAACCTCCGTTTCCACTTCTCTCCATCACTCCTGGTTAGCACGGGGTTAATAGTATGCAGGCGCTGCATATGATCAGTCCATCATGTGCCTGAACGGGCCTCAAATCACAAACACATTTCCCTCTGATTCGTGCTCAGTTTTACTGTCTTTCTGCATAACTTATTATACAATGGCCTTCCCATAAAACTGTTTTTTCAATTTACTTAAATTTGATTATTCAGCTTTTTTTTAACTGGACAAAAATAAACTTGCAAACCAGTAAAAGTTGCAAGTATATAAATCATTTACTTAAACTTAACTGAGGATGTTATAAAATCATAAAACCTTAAGGCACATGTGATTATTAGCATTGATAATCCTACAGCATTGTACCCATAGGAGTCTTTATACAAATTATTTTTGAAATTCTTTAGTGTTCTCAGGTTCATAAAGACTTTTTGAAGTGAACCTCTGTAAAATGGTTAAGAACAATCAATATCTAACCTGATGTAGAAAGCCTAGTTTGGAGAAATAAAGCTTAATTCTGAACAAATTTATGAGCTAAAGACTCGTCTGACCAAAGTGGATTGCTGTGATCTTAAAACAGCTTCAACCTCCACAAATTGCATTGCTGTTCCTGTCAATGCAATGTTCTAAACCTTTAAATTGCTTTTAAAGCTTTTCAATTTTGTATTACAAGTATTCTGATAGAAATTATATGATATCCTTGCCGGACATTCTACAGCTAGCTGCTACAGCTATTTACACTTGCAAACATGCATAGAATTGTTTGTAAATCTGTTAATGACATATAGAAAGTTGACACTTCCTCCTGCCAGCAAACGCCTTTCCCTTGATTTAAGAAAGGAACTCCTCCCCTGCTGCTCATCAACCCCACATCTGGCCGGTGACTGAAAAGGAAAGCGCCCAGCCATTCTCTGGCATGTCTTACAGTAAAAGTGCTCGTGAAGCAACAGTCTTTGACTATGTTTCGCTGCAGTGTAACACGTGCTGTAAAACTGTTTTCTGCCACTTTCATGCAATACTTCAGGAAAATGATTTGCACGTTTTTTTTCAGCTGAAGCATTTGATGGCTAATGTGATTTTCTAGGGTCGGGACTGTTTTTATTCATGGGCACCCAGCAAAGACGATTGGTCAAATTTTCATGAAAGTTGCTGTGATTGGTCAAATTTGCAAGACTGACCAATGTTTGCAGGGATTGGTTGAACTGATGTTAATAGCTTTGATGGGGACACCAAAACATCCTGCAAGAACTACATCATAGCTCCAAAAGTCCGAGCGCCAAGCCTCTTTTGGTCTTCAAAGGAAAATAATGTGATTTTTAAGACCATTTTAAAGCCGTTAAACCAGAACTCCTCCGGGGTCTGAGTGTCCCTCCAGCACCATGTGTCCTCTCCTGGCGCTTGCCACCTGTGTCCCGTGGCTCTTTTCCTCTTCCAGCTCCCATTGGCCTGCTGCGGGGTGTCCCCCAGGCAGAGAGCCTCTCTGGAGTGGGGGGGCGTGTGGAAACGCTCTGTGACCAGAGATAAGGATCCACCCTGCACGCCCATCATCACCCTGTCCAGCTAACCTTACAAGCACCGACGATGTTATTTCAGGTTTTATTGCCGTTTGTGAGTGTGCGCCTGTGTGCCTGTGTGTGTGTGTGTGTGTGTTTGGGTTTGCACACACTCCTGTGGCTCACTGTTGATGTTGCCCATTTCCTTGCATGTGTGTCTTTGCTTGTGTATCGGTGTTGGTTATTTCCCCAAGAGTGAGTGTGTGTGTTGATAGAGGCCATTTCCTGACAAGTGTGTGTGTGTGTGTGTGAGCATCTTGAGTGAAGAATGTCGGGCAGGAAGTGCTCCTCCCGGGGAGGATGATGTCATGGTCGACTGTTTCCTGCTCGCCGAGCCTGTGGAACAGACCGTCTTTCGGCTTCATGGTGGGTAGCAGGGACCTGGTTTTGGTTTATCTTTTGGCTGCTTCAGGTTTGGATACATTTAGAAATAAAAAAATAATTCCTGGACTATTCTCCACTGTAACATATCACCGATTTGTCACAGCATCTCACTTATAGGGATCCCCTTTTATTGTTTTTGTTTGTTATGTTTGGATGCACTTCCTGGGGTGAGAGGTCATGAGTTGCCTTGGCTGGCTAACGTGCGCTAGTGAATAATGTATGTCATTGACTTTATGTCAGCCCTGCCAGCCCCCCCAAGCAGAGCCCACCCATGTTTAATTCATCCATCTCGTCTGTGTATGTGTGAGTGTGTGCACGCCTGTGTGTGTAAATATGTGTGTGTGTGTCATTTAGAGGCCCAGTCTGCACCTGTCCAGCCATTAGCCCCCTTCTCATTTGCATTTGATGCTAATGCGGTTTACTGGCAGTGCCATCCGTCCCTTTAGCTTAGTTTCATTTTCATATCCATGACTGTAACTGTGAGAAGACAAACACACTCTTACAGAGCAGATTCCTTGAGCTCATCAAGGTTTCCTTCTTCTTCGTTTCACACGTTGGGTCTTTTTTATTTTATGCATTTCAAGGTGGAATCACCTTCTCTGCTCCACTTTTTTGGCATGCCCTTTTTTTTATTGCTCACCGTCAAAGGCAAAAGGCAATTATGTTTTTGCCCGTGTGTGTGTGTGTGTGTTCCTTTGTCTGTACCATTAGCAAAATATCTCATGAACCACAGGACTGGCTTTAATAAAACTCTCAAAAACAATCACTGGATGTAGATCTACAACTGTTTAAGTTTTCGAGTCAACTCAGTTGAAAATGGCCACCACAGCTAACTGAAATTACCAAACTTAAAAGGAGCTATAACTCAGCCACCTTTACAGATTTTGAGCTAAAATTCAGCGTGGGAGAAGTCAAGACTCATTACCAACACATACTGTACTTCGAGGTCACCAGATTGTGCAAACAAAACAGCTGTAACTTTGTTTTTTATTCATCAAATAATGATTTTTGTTAAAATTTTAGCATAAAACGTGTCGGACAATATACTGCACATAGGTTCAAGAAATGACAGAGACCGAAACACTTTCTGTGCTGGATTTCAGAATCTGCCTTTTATAAACTTTCCTTTATCTTGAATTCATGTTTTTCTTCAAAAACCAGGGATGTAAAGTATGTGTTATACACACAGACATCCCTCCCTCTTTCCTCAGAAGATGTTTTTTTTTTTGTTGTTGTTGTTGATGTGCTGTTTCTTTTTGAGCCGTCTTGGAGAGATGTGTGTAGGTGTGTGTGTGTGTGTGTGTGTGTGAGTATGCATTAGATGTTATGGGGAGGCTTTGAAAAGGACTGGCCCTGAGCTGGTTGTGATGTTTGTGCAGGACTCAGGGGCAAGGAGGCAGAGTTGCTGGCTCATCGATATGCAGGCAGAACTCCCCTCCCTCAGGTGCTGTGGCAGCTCCCCCAACACGCACACACACACGAGAGTACACACACATGTAAAGACACAGAAGCAGCAAAAAATATAGTTCACGGCGTGCAAAAAGTAAAAAACGTATACACACAAACAGATGCACGTTGACCTGCAGCTTTCTGCATCTGTTTTGCTGTGTTCTTCTCCTTTTTTTCTTCTTCTCTGCGGTGGTTCCCCCTACCAGCCCACTTCTTTACACCCCCCGGTGTTAGAGGAAAGCATGTCCCCAGGGGACTGACGACTGAGCTGATTGACAGCAGGGAGTTTGGAGGTCGAGGAGCCTCCTGAAACAGCTCGCCCTCTTTCTGTCTCATATGGACCTTCAGCCTTCTCGCCCCGAACAACCGGTTCAGTTTCATTTGCAAACACCTTAAAAACATAGCCCGGTAATTCCAAAAATACATACTTGGGTTTGTTTTTGGTTTGACTTTATGATGTATTTATTTAACTTTAGCTGCATTTATCCTGAGGTAAGGAACACGTTGGATATTTTTCTTCTTTTTTTCATAATTAATGCTTAACTTTTGTTTACCCAATAAACTAAGCAGAGCTGCTACATACTTTATAGGTAGTTAAGTTAATGCTCTCCAGCTGAATTCAGGTAACAGCCAGTTTATTAGAGCATATAAAAGATAATTTACAAATGCAATAAGAGTGAGAGTTCTTGGTTTCACAACTTGAGAACTTTTTTTCCTCTCTTCTTCTTCTTTTTTTTTTGCAGCTGGAAATAGCTATGTCTACTCTCTAGAACTGCTTTGTCATTCCCTGCTTGACCTGGTCGCTTTCCTTGCTTGTTCCCTCTGCCTTTTGTATGTGTGTGTGTTCTCTCCCAGAATGAAGGGGTTTGACTGGCCAGGGCTGACCTAAATGAGTAGCGTCCTACTTCTCCGAGAGCTTTTTTTGGTGTTGGAGATTACAGGCTAGAGAGTGATATAGAGACAGAATGGGAGTTAAATAGAATGGAGATGTATATTTACCATATGAAAGGTCTTGTGAGCGTGTGTCTGTGTGTGTGTGAGTGTGAGTGTTTGTGTGGCGCTGCAAGTGAGGAAAGAGTAACGTTTTCCAGGATTTAGTCCGTGACGCGCCCTAGAAGATGCGCTCAATTTGCTTTTTAAATGAGGCGTGAAGAGCACAAGTGTGTGCCTCATGGTGTGATGCTATACATCGCAGGGCTATGCGTGGGTGTGCGTGTGTGTGTGTGTAACAGGAGCGAGGCTTTGTTGTCTGAGTGCTCTGATGTGTGTGGACAGTCTAGCACACGGCCCACTAAGTGCTTTCTCACAGCCAATGTGTTACACGCCTGCCTGTGTTGCAGCTCCTAATTGAATAGACACACCAGCCCCTCTGTCGGTGTGTGTGTGTGTGTGTGTGAAGGATACTCAGGCTGTGTGTCACTGAGCCTCAAGCTGCCCTTGATTTCGGCCCTCAGCGATGATTCATTGTTTACTGATTCTTTCTGCTAAGTGAGAACACAGACAGCTTGCTGGATGCCAGCCCCAGATTGGTGTGTGTGACTTCCCAGCAGCCAGTTTTCCAGGCCTGCCCCTCCTCTGGTGGGTCACTTCAGCACCGTGGCCCAGGATGTGAGTCCAGGTGTCCAGGATGAGTGCTTGTGACCCGCTGCATCCCCCAGCATCGATGCACGCTCTGCTGATTGTTCTCCATCAATCTGTCCAGGAAGAATGGATCGCTGGCCAGGCGCTGCGAGCGGCGCTCTCGGTTTCACATGTCACAATAGAAGGAAAGCCTGTGACGGCGCAGAGGAGGCATGGAGGGAGGGAGGTGTGTGTGCTGGTGCCGAGATTCTGCAACAAACTTATGGCATTTAAATCACATGCTGATTACTTTGTGTGAGAGCTGATTGTGGCGAAGAAGGCGGGCAATGGTCATGTTTATGTGCATGTGTGTGTGTTTGTCTGTCTGTTAGCAAAATATTATATGACCCATTGGACAGAGTTTAATGAAACTTTCAGAAAATATTCATTGAATGTACATCAGTGACTGATTAACCTTTGAAGTCAACCTAATTTAAGATGGCTTCCACAGCTAATCAAACTTAGCAAACACAAAAATTGCTACATCCGACTTGTGGATCTTGAGCTCAAATTTGGTGTGGTAGTAGCTGGGAGTCATCCCTAACAAATATTCTGAGTGCTAACAGATCATATGAGATTTTTGTTTAAAATTGAAGTCAACCCTATCTGTTTTTCCAAGAATTTTACAGAATCTCTCAGAAAGTAATCATTGGACGTACATCTACAACTCTTAAAGTCAATCCAATTCAAGATGGCCACCACAGCCAACTGACTTCAAAAAACTCAAAAGTGGCCATACATCTGTCAGATTTACAGATATTGAGCTAATATTTGCTGTGGTTGAAGCACATACTTTGAGCTGTAATAGGTCATACAAAGTATTTGTTTGAAACTTTGGGATTGACTGTTGATGTCAGCCATGCTTGTCTGTTAGCAAAATATCTGATGATCCAATAGAAAGATTTTAATGATATGCTCAAAGAGTTATCATTGGGTATGAATCTGAAACTGATCAACTCCATTCAAGATGTCTGCCACAGCCAATTGGCCTTAGCAAACATAAAATTTGCTATATCTCTTTCAAACCCATGGATATTGAGCTAAAATTTGGTGCGGTAGCAGTCATCCTCAACACATAATCTGAGCTCTAACAGCTTGTGTTACATCTTTGTTTGAAACTTTGGTGCACAAGATAACAGGGATATGAATTCCCTCAAAGAATGCCAGTTTCATTTTAAATTGTCTTTGAAAACATGAAAAAGAAAAAAACGCCTATAGGCTATTTTGCAGCCGTCATTGTCTCCAACCGTTTCATTTCTGCTGTGAGTTTTGTGACATTGAGCTTGACTAATTTGAGCTGCACTGTTAAGAGACAAAAGGAAATCTTCAAGGATGTATCTGCGCCTTAATTAAATGTAAAGCAGGGACGTCGGCAAGCAGACAATTATGGTCAACAGCACTGTTCGATCAAAGCGAAGATACATTCTCCCACTCCTAATATATTCTTTTTTTTGTGCTTTGCATTAATCATCAACAAATGAGACCTGAGCACATGTCACTGTTCACTTCAAAAAGCCGAGCTGAATTTAAAGGCCTTTGTTTGTGTTTATGTAACTCATGAGGGGAGACAAAGTAAGGCGTATCGACTGAGACACTTTGTTGTTGCACACCCCCCTCCCCTGCTTTTTATGTGTGTGCTGCTAACGCTGTTGGTTTGTTTACCAAGTGGCTTGACCTCGCTGAGAGGAATGTTCACTCGTTTCCTTTTCTTTTGTGTCTCCTTCTGTTTTTGTCTCTGATTTTTTTTTTTTTGGTGCATCTCTCTTCTATCCTTCTCTATCTTGCCCCTCCAGTCTATGAGTCTTTTTTTCTCTCCTCTCTCTTTGGTCCTCCCACTCAAAAACTCCAGATTTAACTCTGGAGGTTCTTTTGGTTAATCACACTTGGAGCCTTCCCTGCGTTTGAACGCTCCTCCTCGGCATGCGTGCTCTTCCTCGATCTGAGTCGTTTGCTAATGATCCCCGGTTATTGGCTTCTCCTGCGCAGGAGCTGTGATTTACATGAGGTGACATTCAGTTCAAACACACAGACCTTTGCAACCTTTTTCTTGAAAACAATTAACAGTTGCTGCTTCTAACTTCTTTTCTCTCTCTCTCTCTCTCTGCACCTCTCCCTCCCTTTTCCTCTGGCTATTGTCTTCACACAAACAGGGAAGATTTACTGCCAAAAGAATGAAGGGTGTGTGAAGAGCGAGATGCAAAATCGTTCAGTAACAAGTGATTACTTGCTTTTTCGCTCCTCTTTTAGTTAGGGAAGTTTTTTTGTGCAAATCTAAAATAGATCAGGCATAGCTTTTTTTTTAAACTGTGTCAAAATTTTACAAAATAACAGGGCCTAGTTTATACATCTCTGTGTTGACCTGAGTAAATTCAGCACAGGCATATACATACGCACACCCAAACACAAACTTACAAGTTAATGAAGCGCACCTCTCTTCTGTCATGATGCCCGTGTTGGCATGACAAGATGTTTACACACGCAATCTCGGCTGCGGCTCTGATGTGGGCCGGGATGAAGAGAAAAGATGAGAGGCAGGGATGTGATAGTGATAGCATGGGCTGCTTCTCACCGTTTGACAGGAGGACAGTTCTAACGGTGCCCCGCTGAGAGCTGAGAGGGATGGAGACGTACCTGGAGAAATTACAACCTGTTTCAATCCTCCACCGAGGACTTCTCTGAACTCATCTACATCCCTAAATCTGGAGGAAAACAATTAGATCAGCCCGCTTCCCTTCTCTTGTCCTGCAGTGTAGATTACAAATGAGAAAACCTGGCGTTTATCACATTACTACAAACATTTATTAAAGCCAGTTCCCCTCTAAAGCTGCAGAGATAACAGTGGGTAATTGCAGCGACTGGCTCTATTAGTTAAGTATGCCTAATGTCACTGCCTCAGAGCATTAATGGACGCCGTAGTATTATGTTCCTGCGCTCATTACCACCCCACTCCCCCTTCAAACAGATACACACACACACACATTGAAAAAAAAAAACCTCGCACATTCACACACAGCCTCCCCCCCCGATATTGACCCTGCAGCAGGAGTCTGTGCCACTCTAATGAGAAATGGAAAACACTATTCCGAGAGCTCCAAGACACACACACACACACACACCCTTCACGCAGCACACTCAACGGGAGACATTACAAGGGGACAGAGGAGTACAGCGCTATAATCACACACGCCCAGGGAAACAATTGTGCCGCTATCAGAGCGATCACATTATAAAAGTTTAATAAACACCAAACGGCCTAATGGTGAATTAGCCTGCATGTGCCCCGCGTTGTGCCAGGCTATAATTAGTGATTTAACAGAGACAAACAAATGTTTCCAGCCAGAGCTTTTTACAGTCAACAGATTTTTAGTCAGAGATAATTATCCCGTCGGATTAAAGGAAAAGCGAACAAGACAGAGTTTTATTTGCAGATGCAGAGATGTCAAAAGTCCCACGCAGGACAGAGAGCTCCGAAAGGAGGCTGGTCTGGTTGTCTTTAAGAGCCACTTGAGATGGAGAGAGGCGGACGGGTGCTTGAGATTGTTGAGGAGGAGGAGAGGAGATGAAGGAGGGTACAAAGAGAAGCAGGAGGAGATATTGGTGAATGACATGGGAGAGGAGAGGCGGCTCCTCTCTCCTGGGTGAAAGCAGTTGGCTTTTTTTTTGTTATGAGAGGTTTGCATGTGTGCAGATGTGTTCAGGTGCTTGGAGTCAATGACAGTTTAGGGCCCTGACGCTTCATCTTCATTCATCAATATTACATTGAGACTCTTTCTCAGGGCAAAAAAAAAAAACGCTGCATGGAAAGCGAATATGGTCCAGAGAGTGTGTGAGTGTGTGTGTGTGTGTGTTGTGTGGGAGTGTCAGCCGAGGGGGAGGAAGAGGGCATCTGCTGAGGTTGTAGAAAACACCGCTTCCAGCATACACAAATGTGCAAAAGCACCTTCCGAGTGTGTGTGTGTGTGTGTTGTGTGGGAGTGTCAGCCGAGGGGGAGGAAGAGGGCATCTGCTGAGGTTGTAGAAAACACCGCTTCCAGCATACACAAATGTGCAAAAGCACCTTCCGAGTGTGTGTGTGTGTGTGTGCTTGCATCTGTCCAGCTGTGTGTGTGTGAGAGAAAGGGTGTGTGTGTGTGTGTGCGTGCTTGCCAGCTGAGTGACAGCTTTGTATTGATCTGTGGGAGGCCCCTGGTGTCATTAGACCCAGTATGGACCAGCAGGCACACGTGGAGGTCAGGGCACGGAGTTTGGATGTGTGTCACTGATTGTGGGTGTGTGTGTCATTGTGGGTGTGTGTGTGTGGAGAGCTGAGAAACCAAGTGTTCAGTACTGACAGGCTCAAGCCTCTGAAGGAAAATCAATGGTGTCATAAGAGGAAGGTTTCCTCCAGCCTCCTTCTCCCTCCTTCTTCCCTCCTCCTCCCCCTCCTTCTCCTCCTTTTTCTGCTCTTCTCATCTCCACTTTGCTTTTCTTCGCTTTTTTCCCCTCCCCTCATCTGGGAGGTCACCCACAGAACTCCCATTTAAACATTTAACACCCCTATTTTTCTGTTTTGGACTCATGCAGCTCTCCCGGGTTAGAATGGGAGGGTGGGTGTGGGTGTGGTGGGGGTGGGGGGTGGCTCTGCAATGTGAGGATCAGTTTGGCAAAAAGTGATCCATTAGTGACAGAACTGATCCTGGATCAGCCCTCATTAACTAAAAGGGCACGGGGACTGTTTGTCCAGATGAAAGAAACGACCTCAAACCAGCGCCAATTAACTGAGAGGGCAAAACCCGGTTTCACGTGTATTGTTCTGTTCAACAAAAAGTTTGATTTGAAATGAAACCGATAAGACTGTTTTGTTGCTAGTTTAAGCTGTCCTTCAGTTATTTATTGTCAGGAATGAGCACTCACATGAAATCACTATCACACACACACAAACACTCACACACACACACACACACAGGGCAAGCATCCACCTGTTCTTCTCTCCCCTCTTTCGCCTGAGGGGACTAGGATGGTAGATAACAGTTTGAGCAGGCCTGCTGCAAAACACTAATCAGACCTAACACTGCCTAATTAGCACAGAGTCCACTGATTGGCTTACAGCAATAATTAACACAGGTGAGAATAATTAGCTCCCCATAGACCTGTTTGTGCCTGTGTGAGTATGTGTGTGTGTGAAGGATGTTATTATGCAGTCTTGGTCCCCAGTGAGACTCAGGAGGCAGAGAGAAGAATCAAACTCATTACTGAAACCAGGCCAACCTGTGTTAGGTGCTCTGCTTTCCCACACCCAAAGAATTAGCCACAGAGAGATCCACCTCCAATGTCTTCGTCTTGCTTTCTGTGTTTTACTCTCTCTGTTAATGTTGCATTATTTTAACTCCCACGTCGTCCCGTTCCCCTGCACGCTCCTGCCTGTCCTGATGACTCAAGCTGCAGTTTGTCCTTTGAGGTGAACCTAGGATGAGAAGATGAAACAGAGAAACACAAGCATCTCTCCATCGCACTGTAACCCTTTCACACAACAGTAGGCCTAAACCATCGTCTTCTCACTTTGGATGTTGAGTGTGGAAAAACTGAGGCAAAATAAGGGGAGGTTAAGCTCCAACTGCTAAAATGCCTCTGAGCCAGCAGTGGAGTTAGCCACGGAGACAAAACAGTCTGTATCCCCTATTTTATGGCCAAACTGTGGAACCGTTTTCTGTGCATCAGAAAAAAGTGGAATTATGGCACAATGGTGTGATGTGTGTGCAGCCTGTTGACCACAGGATTAAACAAACAAACAACATAAGAATTATTTCAAATTTGAGCTCAAGAACTTGGCTTGTATCTGATGTGTGTGCATGTGTTTGAATGGCTATAAAAAAGATCTCAACACTGCATGGTCAAAACGCATGTTGTTTCAGGACTTGTACACCTTCATTTGTTGAAGAGAGGCTCTTTTTTGCGACCATATTGCAGAATCATAGTTTTAAAACAGGTTCTGTATCCTGGCGGTTTGCTTCTCACTTTTATACACCGGCCCCATCCCCCTTTCAATCTCTTTTGAAAACAAAATAAAAACGAAATGTTGGCAAGTGTAGTCTTCCTTTCCACATAAAAAGCGTAATCACACAGCCTCTCCCTGCATCATAAAACTGTATACTGTAAACACCACAGACTACTTACTGCCTGGACGTATAGAAAGTAGTGAAACTTGCAACACTACTCACTGTTCAGGACAGTGAAAGTGTGAGATAATGAGACAGACTGGAGGAGGAGTGACAACTAAAAAGGGAAGACATTGTTTCGCTGAAAGACCGGCCGTCGTTCATCAGTCTGTAAGCAGCGTGGTGTCCTCCGTCTCACTGTCTTTGGTTATTTTTACCAAAGTGCTGGTTCTTTGATCAATCCGACATCACAGAGAGGAAGATGGGCACACAGTCATTGAGAAGGAGGGGGGTTAATACTGGAACACAATTGACAGCTTGTCACTTTTAGCTTCGAGGCACCAACATTGCAGAGTAGTTAGCTTGGTGTCGGAGATGGAGATAGATAGCATGCATTAACACACATATCTAAAGCTTTTTGTGTGTTAAATAAATAACAAGCGATGATGTAAATTGGTGTTTTCCTGGAGTTTGCGGCTGCTCCCGGGATGTATTTTTCATGTTACGGCATTTTAGAGTGGTTTCGGAGTGCGCAATGTACGGATAATGAATTTAACCCCCCCCCAAAAAACACACACAAACACACAGCTTTGCTCCCCTGCATACACACACAGAAAGGGATTTGACTGTTTACCTGACCACAGGTGCACTGCAGCATTAATGTGAGACACATTTTCCCGCCCCCATGTCCCTCTCTACACAATTGTTCTCCACCCACCAGAATCCAAGGGAGGCGCCAGGGGCAACATCAGCCTATAACCATAAACTGGTAGAGACACAGTGGGAGAGGAAAGCTCATTGTTGGCTGACTGATCTCCAGTCTCACGCTGACATGCCTCCCATGTTCGCTAGATTTGTTTTTTTTGTTCTGTTCACTAGCGGTAAACACTTGCCTCTCATAACCGGCAGCTACTACCTCTGTCACACCAAGGCTGTCAACACAACGCTTTTACCCGCTCTGTACTTGACACCGCACCGAGCTGTGGCGTGCACAAGACCCACACACTAGTGAGATGAATGTATAAATGTAATGGATGCACTCAAAGGCAGCTTAAATGCATATAAGAGTTGTTAAAACTGTGTTTATAGGAGAAATTTGCATAATGTTTAAATCACTTTCCGGCTCCTGCCTTTTTTTAAACACACACACATATAGACACACACATTAAGAAGCTGCACTTTTCCAACCCAAATACTCTCAACATGCCTTCCTGCTTAAAAAAAGAAATAAAAGAAGGTTGATTGAGGCAAAACAAGAAAGGCTGTTTTTGTATTTAGTATTTTTTTTTTTTCATATTTCCTGTTTCAATAATTAATATGCATGAGCTTTATGGCCGCTTAAGATGCGATCAATTATTCATTAACAGCATGTTAATTGCATCCACAGTCGTGAATATTTAACCAAACACTAAATCAATGGGGTCGAATGAGACGCAATATGGACATTTTATAAGCTTTGCCAAAAATGAGGAACAGCTTTAATGAAAACGGCAGAGAACAGATTGAAATAAGGGAAAATGCAAAGAAAGAACCATGTTAAGAGGGGGGAGGTTATGTTTAGGAAGGAAACAATATGAAAAATGCAAAGTTGTTGGTTTGGAATAAGACTGTAAGGGGCTTTTAGCCTTTTTTGCTTTGTCTTTCTTTTTCTAATCTAAATGGAGAGGATGTAATCTTTTCATCGCTGTCCACTGTAGCCAGCCTTTTTTACTCTCAAAGACTCCAGACTCCTTTGTCCTGGATCTTTGTGTGTTTGTGTGTGCAGGGGTGTGTGTGTGTGTGTGTCACAGTCGTGTCTGGACAGTGACATTTCTCTGCCTGGATAACCATCGCGCCCTCTGTCCCTCTGTCCCTCCAGCCATGACGCAGGGTAATGTCACCTGTCAGTCTCAAACTCCTACTTACAACCACTGCCCTCCCCCTCCTCCTCCCGAACTCCTCCACCCAGTCCCAAATGGAACATCACCACCTCCACCTCCCGTCTGTGACCCCTTCCCTCCTAAGGACCTCACCTGAGAGACAAAGCTTTTCACCACCGTCCTCTTTCTGCAGCTTTTATCTTCTTCTCCACTACCTCATAAGATGTCTTATATCCAAATGGCAACCACACCCTATTTTCCCCCCATATGTTTACCCCCCAATGACCCTGGATTATAGCACAGGGGAAGACAGCACATGTAGTAAATGGCACAGTCAAGGGTGGGAAGCTGACTTTTTTGCCTGAACCCAGGTTTGTTCTGTGCCTGTTTTCAATTACTCTCACTGCTCTGGCAGGGTCGAAGTTTATGCATTATATGGGAATGTAATTGACTATAACTGCCCTCTTAACATTAACCAGGTGTACTGGCTGAGTGTGTGAGATTAGGCCTCAGGTCCTGGCTTGTTATGATGTGTGTCTGTGTGTAGACTGTCTATGTGTTTGTCTTGTTGTTGATGTATTTATACCCTTCTCCTGTGAGGCGCCGCCCATTAGCACTACATTTAAATGTGCCATTTTCCTGCGTGTGCCTACGCCTTTCAGGTCTGAGCACACAACTGCCGTGAAATTTTCATTGTGCGTCTGCCATGATAAGAATAAGAGGGAAAGTCAAAGAAGAAGAAGAAAAAAAAAGAAGAAGCAGGATGCAGATATGGCCAGCTTCAAGGGGGGCCTGACTTTACAAGGACAAAGTCAAACTGGGTCCATTCACAAGGCTGACATGCTGTGATTTGTATGTATAGCAGTGTGCAGCCTGCGGGGCACTAGCCCAGGGGCTATCACACACACACACACCTCCAGAACAGCACACCAGCAGAGGGGAAGACAGCAGAGGCAAATGTAGAGTTTATCCATGTGAGTTTGTGTGTGTAAAAGAAGCATCAACAGGCTGTCAATCAAACCCGAGTCACTGCTTGTCACTCCCCGAGAGACAGAGCTCTTTCGGGGGGTGTGGGGGTAGGAATGGGACTCCATGGGACCCTGAGAGGAGAAAGGGAGGGAGGGAAGCAGCATTGGAGGAGGCGATTGTCTGTCTGTCTCAGCGACTCGAGGTTGATTTGATATTTGATACCGAGCATGTGGCATTTGAATGCAAATCTATTTTGATTGTCTCAGCATCTGATAGGGTTAAGAGGAGCCTATAGGGGATATGCATGTATGTATGCGTATCGGAGCTCTGGCTGGGGACACGGACACATGGAATAAAAAAAAGAGGAAGAAGGAATTATTCAAATGGATTATATTACTCACCAATTCACTTGCATCAGGGTTTTGTTCCTCTCAGAGCAATATAAGAATATTTAATCAGTTTAATATGAAAGGGTCAGCTGTGAAACGTGTTATGCAGGTTGGAGCAGAATGTATTGAGCTCTAAGCTGCATGTAAAATGTTAGCTTGTGTGGCTTTTACCTGCAAAACACACAAAATGCATGCTAAGTAGTCTAACAGACCAACAGATAAATAAAGTTGGTATTTCTGCAGTATGAAACTCCAAAGCTCAGCCTCCCCCCTCCACTACCAATTAGAGCAGTGACTTCTGAAATGCCATAATACCCATTAATTACCAGGCTGCTATTTTCTCAGTGATTTGGCTAATTAGTCTGCGAGGCTCCACACTATCTGGACCATTATTATTGGGCTGGAGCCACACAAACGCCCTCAAATGCACACACTGGTGTTGTCAAGCAAATACAAGCCTCACAAATGGAGAAAGCATTGCACACAGCAGTTTTAGCACAGCTGAGCGAAGCTAATTTAGGCGTCATGAGTTTTTTGGTAGCAGGAGAGCGCAGTATGAGTGAAAAGCTGAAGAAAGGGGGCGTCAATGAGGGGCTAAAGACACACACCGCCCACTTCCTGCTCCTCTTAACAACTTCACTGCCTCGTCCTCCTGTAATGACCTGGCATCGAACGCGGCTCCCCACTCCCTCTCTTTGCTTTGACAGTCCATCAGTGTCTCCGGCCAGACCGACAGGCCACTGACACAGCACCACGAGGCCGGGAAACCTCTTCAATCACTTCCTCACTTTTCCCTGTCTGTCAGGCGGCAGAGAGGCGTGATTGATCTGTTGTTTCTCAACAGCGGTAAAAGCAAAGAAGTTGTGTTGGAGTAAAATAGGAGGGTCTGTTTCTCATGACAACCACTTTCATAAGTTTATTAATCATCGTCGTCAATAACACTGCTGTGTTGTTGTCGTGTGTGTGTGTGTGTTTCTGCTCCTCGCAGCTCGATGAACTTCATAAGTGTCCCATCACCACTTTAATCAAATTACTTATGAACCAAAATTGACAGTTTTCATTAATTATAAAGGATTATTCTAATTGCGATTCAAATTTATTCATTTAGAACAGAAGGCATTCAGTAATGTTTCAGAAAATTTGCATATTAAATGGAGAGGGTAGGCCATTAGCTATGCTAATGCATGCATGATTCCTTATTTTGTGATTGGTGGGCCATATGTAGCAGGCTGGGGGTGTGCAGGTGAGGAATCTAGAAGGAGCTGTAATATGTTTGATAAACACAGAAGGACGCAAGGCCAAAACATGTGCCGTCAACATGTATATGCTTGAACACACACACACACACACAGAGACACACCACAAGAGGCTTTTTGTTCAGAATCAGTCTTCCTCTTGTCTCACATTTTTCCTCATCTCTCTGCTTCCATATTCCTCCCTCAAGACCCATTGGTGGGAGCAACTTTTCACCCAGGAACAAACGTGGCACACTAATTAAGTTTCTGATTTCTGATCCTGCTGCATTTAGAAACATAACCTTGAGCCTGCGTGTATAGTCACAGTCATAGTTATGATTTAATACGGTACTTAAATGGAACGAAAAGAAAGAACTTTTGCGAGCGGCACATTCATCCCCACAATGTATGGGGCCGGTCCCGGGCTGACACGATGCTCTTTATCAAGCTATATATAGTCGATGCATTATGCATTAAGTTTAACATGTGCTTAAATCAACACTATTCAATATAAATGCATCAGTCTTCAACTAAAGCAGAAAGGAGAACAGTTAGGGTAAATGACTGCGCAGGGAGGTACACGGCCAGACACAATTATACACACACTCTCGCGGTCACACACACCCTTCGGCTGTGCAGCAGTGTCTACCTGGCCGATGACAGGGCCATTACTCACTGGTCATTCCCACGAGGGAAGAGTTTGGGGCTGGACAGGGTATAGCACAGCGTCCCGGCATGGCAGGACAGCACTGAGGTGAGAGGGACCAGGACCCTTCATTACTCCTGTGGTCTGGGGGCCTGGAGCCTCTCTCCTTCCCTCTCTTTGTCTCTGTCTCCATCAGATTAATGGGCTAGGCCTGACCGAGGAAGTGTTTCAATCAGCACCGCCTGCCAAGATTGTCCATCACCCAGACAACCTCTTATTCATCATGGCTTTGATACAGGGACACACACACTTACA
This sequence comes from Kryptolebias marmoratus, assembly GCF_001649575.2. Taxonomy (NCBI): domain Eukaryota; kingdom Metazoa; phylum Chordata; class Actinopteri; order Cyprinodontiformes; family Rivulidae; genus Kryptolebias; species Kryptolebias marmoratus. Next base: position 11,635,610 of record NC_051438.1, read on the forward strand.
TGCACAGATGTTTATTCGGCTGCTTTTTATTCTTGTTGGTTTGAGGTAAAGTTAGGGCTTTGGTAGCTCTGTTATCAGGCCATAGTTGTTAAATCATATATTCTTATTACCAGTCATTCTTTCCAAGCTGGAGGAGGGAACTCATCGCCCGTCGGTCTGAGCTTCCAAGACGATACCTCAGTTGAATTTTGAATGATCCTTTTTGGATCAAATGGATGAAACACAATTGGTTAAGTGTCTCTGGGACTTCTGTCCCCAAGCTAAGACTGGAGCTACGGCTCCGAGGGGCAAGCGAAGACGGAACGAACGATCTCTCCCAAGCGAGGCTTGTCCCCGAGCGGCGAGGATCCACCCCCCCCTCCCTCCACAATCGAGCGTCTCCCTCCTCCAGGGTCCATTTGTTCTGAGAAATATTTAACGATGGGGCAAATTCAGCTGACAGGACATGCACACACATCGAGGAGATAAAGAGGAGGATGGGACGATGTGCATGGAGCGAGCTGGAAATGAATTTTTCAACGCATTGAGATGTTCTATTTGAATAAATCATGACACTTAAGATAGACATGAGGGCAATAGAGAGGTGGCCAAGCACTACTTTGTGGAGGAATGAAGTGAAGTGAAGTGCATGTATGCTGGTTCCTCCTTTGTCCATTCACTTTAGTATTTCAGAGGATTCAAAGTTTTCTTTAATATATATATATTTTTTTTTTTTTTTTCGGAAAGTCACATCTCTCCTTCTGTGATCTGAATGTCTTTTTCCAGTCGGTCTAAACTGGGCTACTGCAGCCTGTTGCAATCTGGTGTCCAAAACTGAGGACCAGACCCAGAGACAGACCTGGTTCTGGATTATTAATGTCCCCCCTCCTGTGGAGCCAGGCCTCCTCCCCCCACCCAGTGCCCCACTGCACCCCTGGGGTCAGCCTGCGTGGCTCCTGGTGCAAGGCCCCGCTCATAAATCTCCCTAAATTAGTGTGTGTTTGTGTGCGAGTGTGTGCCTCTGCGCTTAAACATACACTGCAGGCCGGGGAGACAGGTCACCACAAAAAACAAGCCAGTCAGACTCCTGGTTGAAGTGTCAGTGATGCATGGCGGAAAAGGGCGAAAGAAAGAGTAGCGCAAAACAGAATGAAAACGAGAAATGAAACACGAGGGGGAGGAAAAGAAAATACACAAAGCAAGAGCTTGAGGAAGATGTTTCATTCAGACCTCACTTTTAGCTTTTACGTTTATTCATTGCGCCTTCTTTATGTTGTAGCTTTCCACGTGCTGAGAAATATTTACACCTAATCTAAGCTTGCATTTGACTTCATCTGCATTGATTTTCCGCACATTTCTTAATGCCTAATTGCCAAAGTGCAGGCTCTCCCATCCTTCTACCTGCCCAGATTAGTTCAACATGTCCCACGGTGCTAACAGGCATGGGGAAGTGCTGTTGTGTCACTTAGTTAACCCCCGAGACAAATGGCTCCCCTCCGGAGCACAGTGAATTACACACCTCATGAAGCATATTAGGAGCCAGACACAGTGCGTATCTCGCGGAGATGATCTGTGCAGCAGAAATGAATGGAGGGAGAAAAGAGGGCTGAGTTACAGCATCATCTACAGCATTTTTTTTTCCCTAAGCGCAAAGGGAAAAAAAATGAGCTAAATAATGAAGAAACAACACAAAGAAAGTTACAAATGACTTAAAGCAGGAAGAAACAAGAAGTGTGAAGGAAAATAACACAACAGTTTTAAAGTTATCCATGTTAAATTTGACAAGGAAAACAACTCCTTACCTCATTTGTGGGTAATGCAAGAAAATTATTAGAAAATATAACAGAATTGTCCCTCGGAGGCTTCCTTACTGTTGGCTAATCGCTCAGACAATCTTTATCACCACAGTAATATTATTTAGATGCTACAGGGATTACTTAAAAGTTGTGTTATAATTGCTTTCCTTGTTTTGTTTTTTATGGGCAGGGGGCGATTTTGTGTTTAATTGCTCCAAAGTGACAAATAACGCCCGTTATGATATGATGAAAGCGCAAGATCATTAAATTACCTCGGCGACTGGCTGCGCGTGTTTATTCGTTGATTTTCGCTTTAGCAAATTTACGCCACGAGGCTATAGAAGAGGCCAAGCAGTTATTTACACAAATTCACTTCCACAGCCATTTCTGAATTTGGGGGTAATTATGTGAGAGCAAAATGGTTTTATTTCATTTAATCCAGCTGGTGCCGCAATTTGCACGAGTAATATTGGTGAGTGTGGAGCCTGCACAGTTATAGCAGCTGGAAAATGGTAGAAAAAGCAATAAAGGAAACAAGGATCAATGCAGGAGACAGCAGTGAACAAACTAGCAGAAAATAGATACCTTCAGAGGAAACTGTGTTTGAAAATTTTGTGGTATGTTTATATGAAGACAAATGTATGCTTTCAGAACAAAAACTTTAGCTTTAAACTATACATTTTCTATCACTGTGTAATCATCTGAAGCCTGTTTCAAAACATTTCCCACAGCACAACAGAGGTAAGGTCTATAATGTTGGGTCAGAAAAGTGTGATTGTGGAAAAGTAAAATATGAGTGGATGTTTGCTTATTTTCATGCCACAGGTTTGGTCCAACTGAGTTTTGTTTTGTTGATAAACAAAACTCATGACCATATGTCCTTATGTCTGTAGGTTTGCATTTATGTATTTGTCCAGTAAAGTAATGGTAAAACACCAACAGTGGCAACAAAAACCGATTTCACTGACAGTCCCATGCATGTTATTTCAGTTTAAATTTAGTTTAAAACACAGACTGTTTGTCTCACTAACAATCCTTAGTGTTATCTTGATTAAAAATTCCTTGTTAAACTTATGTCTTAGTTTGGCTAATTTGTTATTTCTGTTTAATTAAAAGTTTTTGGTCATTTGAATGAAATCTATATATTGCTTGAAGTAAAACAACATTACTTTGAACTTAAATATTCATTTCAAAATAACTAATGTGTCACGTTGCAATAACTTTTTTAGAGCAATAGAAATTTGCATAAGATTTAACTCCAAGAAAAATCACAGACTGTTTGTTCAAAAGAAATTCTTAAAGCAACAGTTCAGATGAGATTCTCTGGAAAGATTTTGAACAGTAATATCTTATCTGATGTGCATAGCTCTTTGAATGACCTGAGTTTGTAGAAATATTTAATTCTGACTGAAGTAATGAGCTCATGGCTAGTCTGAGAGAGAGAGACAAAGACCAAAGTGGATTCCTAGTATCATTAAACAACTCCAGCTTCAAAATTGTATGGCAGTATAGTTGTCTGCTATTTTATAAATCTTTACATTGCTGTTTGTTTCATGTTATTTAGACCAGATTTGATCATTATTAGGAAGCAGAAATAGCAACAGCAGCAATTATCCATCCATCCAACCATCCATTGATTTTCCTTTACCAGTTTTAAGCAATTACTTGTAGCATTTCCAGTGCAGCCTGGGGCACTTCCAGCAGGAACAGAAAAATTATTTCTGCTGAAATAACTGAGTGTTGTGAAACTGACTGTGAAGCATTTGCATGAACAGCTAAGATTTTTTTTAAGACTGGAGTTGTTTCAAGATGGCAACAATCCACTTTGGTCTTGACTCTGCTCAAATTAGCTTTTTGGGTCATCAATCAGGTCAGAAATAAACTATTTGTCCAAACTGAGGTTGTTCAAAGATTTCTATACAACAAGTAAGATACTAATTGTTCATAGCCCTTCTAAAAAACCCTTGGCTTCAAATCCAGGGGAAAATGGAGTAGATGATAGCTTTAGCATCAGAAAAGAGAGATGAGATAACACACGAAAACAGTGATGATGCAAACATTTTACTCCATTTGAGTGACCTCCAAGCTCCTGCTGACATGCATAACTAATTCAGATAGGTAAATTAGTTCTAAGTATTGGTTTCATTTTATCTCAACAATTTCACCATTAGTTTTTTAAACGGCCAAAGAATGTGATGAAATAACAAACAAGCAAAAACACATTTTACATCGGAGTGATTTTCAATCACACATTTTAACACCATAGGGTTAGTATGCAGTTAATAACCAACTAAATCACCTTTTTTATTATTCCAAAACAACCCAGTTATCTGGTACTTACCAGAGCAAATGATAGAATCAGCTATCTGCCCATATTTACCAGTCAGCTGTCAATCAGATTATCCATAAATCTGTATGGTAATCTCTTTGCTATTACATACACATTGCTCTTCATCCATCCTGTTTCAACTCCAGCACACACACCACACACATATTGCTGATTTATGTAAATGTGAGTTGCGGTGATCCCAGTCCCTCAGCTCTGCTGTTTTGTAACGTTTCCATGCGGCTGACACCTTTAGTCAACTAAATAATGAATCAGATGATCCGTGCATGCAGGAGACGTGCTGTCGTAACTGATGACTTTCTCTAACTCCTGGTAGTCTCAAATTTATTTTAACACTACCTCTTTGCTCCTCTTCTTCCTCCAAATTCTAATGTTTAACCTTCTGATTTGATCACCTCTGACTGAGGTAGCCCAAACTTCCCTGCTTCCACTTATCCATCATCCATCCATCACGGAGAGCTCAGTGAAGAGGTTGGAGGACCGTTGACGGGGGAAAAAGCGGAATTGATGAATTAAACAGGAGGTGCAGGGAGGAAGGTGGAGTGTGTTGGACAAGTGGATGTAGTCCACAGCTGTCTGTAAGGCTGCTCTCTGACCTTGAGGAGATAAGAAAGTTGGGAGACCCTCAGTCCGTAGGGGTCTAACAGCACAGTGGAAAAACCTCCATCTCTCCGCTTCATGAATTATTGAGATATTGGCCTACAGCTTCTAAAATATACAGGAGGGTGGTCTGTCTCCCCGTTCAGATTTCACATACCGTCTTCCTTGTCTTTCTGTCTGTCTCTCCATCGGTTTCTCTTTGCACATTCTGTCTCTTTTTTCTCTGTCTGCTATCCCTTTTTTTTCATTCAGACACAGTCTCCAAGTTAAGATTGTAAATCAGAACACTTAAAAAGTCAAAGAAGAAAAAAAAGGGCATCAGAGAAAGAGTTTGTTATTGAGATCAGAAGAGGTTTTTTTTTTATTCTTCTTTACTTGAGGAGGAGCATCCACCACTAACCAGCTGTCATGCATTTAAAAGTTGTCGGGGATAAATCCATGAGTTCTTGTATTACATCAGATGCTTGTAATGCACCCAGCAGTAGGCCGGCCCTCGAAATGAGACATAACTCTGCTGTGTCCATTTATCTTCTTTCCTTTTTTTTTTTTTGTCTGGATGAAGCAATTGTACAAGGCTGCAGCGTGCTGTGTGTTTCACTTGACATGTCTGTGTGTGTGTGTTTGTGTGCACGTGCACGATCATATCCGAGCCGGCTGGCTCCAAACGCGCTGCCCAGTGCAGAATCGTAGCCATAACAAATGAACAGTGGGGAGAAAATAAGACATATGAAAGAAAAGCTGAGCAAAGGAGTGATTCTCTCTCTGGCTGCCGGAGATCTGTATTGTAAGCAGTTTCAGCTGTCAGCACTTCTTTGAGCTTCCTCAAAGGGAGAAGGAGGAGGAGGGTCTGGTAGGGGGCGGGAAATGTTGTAGTTCTATACCCCCCACCCCACCCCGTCTTTTGTGAGGCTTCCTGTTTATTTGTACACAGCACTGTTTATTTTTGTGGTTTCATTTCATTTTTTTTCTCTCACTCTCTTTTTTTTTTTTTTCTTCCCGCTGAGACAGACAGTGCAGAAGGCAGATGTACAATACCGCAGTTTCACTTACAGAAGAAGTTGTCAGGTCTCGAGCCTTGGGGTGGGGCGAGGGAATAAATTGTCGTCCCCCTCCCCACCCCCTCCCCCAGCACCAACTCTCTCCCTTTTACTCCTCCCTCCCTCATTAAGTATTGATGTGGGTAGCCATACTTGCCATCTCAGCCTATTAATAATGCATGGCAGGTGCTGTTGATGTGGTCTCTCACACTGAGATTGAGAGAGGCAGGAATGGCAACACTGTGCTGCAGAGGAACTACAGTACAACCTCCGTCGCACACAGCTGTGGGGGGTGGGGGGGCTTACATCTGCCCCGGTGAGTTTATGGCAGGCCCTGACAGCCGCTCGGAGATGGATATACAAGGTAGCACCTTTACTCACTGTCTTGGAGACGGTTCTTACTTGGGGAGCTAACGGATGGGTGCTGCGGAAACCACGAGCCTCGTCTGCCACAGCAGTTTGATTTGTTTTTTTTATACCTGTGTTTTGTAATGTGTCGTTACGCTCACTGATCTCGCAACGACTCACAGGTGCTCACCTGGTCCTCTCGTCTCTGTGTCTCTGCAGGTTTTTCCTCAAGTTCTTCCTGAAGTGTAACCAGAACTGCCTGAAGAACGCAGGAAACCCTCGAGACATGAGGCGCTTTCAGGTGACCGCACAGCCGTCTGAATGCACTCAGCGTGTAATGGGCCTGGGTGAAGAGTAGACGAGAACTACACTTCCACTGTTTTAAAGGGAATTTCAGTGTTTAATTGCAAAACAAAGAAAAAACATACTTTTTCTTAAAGGACTGCCATTTCAATAAAGTTTGAAAGCAAAAGAGTATTATTGACGTCTTTAAATAATTTATAATATAAAATTAGAACAGAAGCTTTTAGAAGTTAATAAAGTCACATATCCACAGCTGTACAAAATCTATACATAAAAAGACTCTTGACATCTCCTGGAACACAAATCTGACATCATCTTAACTCTACATCTTATTATTTAAGTGATATTATATTTTTCCCTTCCATGTAAAAGGTAAATATGTAAAAATGAACCTCTTTAGGAAAAAAATGTAAAAGTAACTTCACTGTTTGAAATGTTTATGGAGAGCACCTTCAATGAAAAGAGCACTAGAGACTCCAACAAAGTCTTTACAAAGAAATTTACCTTTTTTTCCCTTCCGTTTTGTTTGACTCCTACAACTCTCACAACATTGGGAGTTTTAGTTGCAGTCAGCAGCTGTTTAACTTTTTTAAAAAAAGGCTCTGGTCACTGGCTGCTTGGCACCTTTCAAAAAACATGCATAGTAATCAACCTCGTGAATATTAGTGGTGTACGTTAGCTAAAACGAATGACATTTCCCTCAGAAACTGGTGGTGGGCAGGGCAAATCTAAAATAAGAATGAAGTCTGCTTGCAGGGCGTGTGAGGGAGCAAACTGTTCTTGTTTGCTCGTTGTACCACTTTACAAAAAGGTCAGCTTAAAAGGTGATAGCCCATTTGTCAGAATTATTTTTTCTGTCAATCATTTCATAATATTACCTAATCATTTAGCATTTATTAGAAAAAAGTATATCAACATTAAAGTTTGAATGTTTTGAAGTCAGGTTCTGTGGAAAGGTTATAAACAGTGAATGTCTTACCTGCTGTAGACAGCTCTTTGAATGACCACAGATTGAAGAAACAGAGTTAATTCTGACTGGATTTAAAAATTAGTGGTCATTCAGTGAGCTATCTGCAACAGGTAAGATATTGAACCCCACTTTAAAAGTTCTGAACTTTTAAAACTTTTTATGAAGAGTTTGGCAAATAGGGACCCAGAGTGAACATAAAAAATATAAGTTCACACCTAATCCTCAATGAATTTTTCAAAAGTTCATAATACTTTGTATGAACCTTTTCACAAACTGCAGAATAACAAAGAAACACCTGGATGTTTTGTAGGCAACTAAATCAGTGTTAATGTTTCCATTACCAGTTTCTTAGTTGTTTTTTTTAAATTCCCATTTCCCAGGTGGTTGTGTCAACTACGGTAAGCGTTGAGGGTCATGTCCTGGCCGTGTCGGACAACATGTTTGTGCACAACAACTCCAAACATGGGCGCAGAGCTCGAAGACTGGACCCCTCAGAAGGAACGCCGTCCTACCTGGAACACGGTATTAACAGCACAAACAACCCAGACTCTGTTTTGTAGCTTTCTTTGTTTTTTCTTTCCTGCCCTCTCTCTGTTATCCCCGCCTGTCTGGTTCCACACTTTCTGTCTCTGTTCCCTTCAAACATGCTTTCGTTTCTTGTCTCTCTCTTGTTTCTTCCCGGATTTCACTTTCCTCTCTTGCTGGGCTTCAAACTCGAGCTGAGAAGTGAGTGGTAGCTACTGAGTCTCTTGTCTCGCTCCCCTCAGGTCTGCGCCTCTGGGCCTTCTACTCTGCCTCGCATAAGAACTATGTCTTATGAGGTCTGTTCTGCTTAAAGCCAACACTGGCTTTATTTCCTCGGAGACCTGCTTTTATCCTTCTAGCCCTCCATCACTCCCCATCCCTCAGGTTTTCAAGCACACCCATACATGCACCAGAAAGCCCACACTCGCAGTCAAACACAAACCCTTTAATACTTCATAATGACATGTGCACATGATTTAGGAGGCTGCACTGATTCCCAAGTCCCTAATCCAGTTATTTTCTCATTTCGATTTCCCAGACATTGAATAAGAGAAACATATTTTTTTTTCTTTAAAGGAAAGTCAACCTCAGAGATGATAATGACAAAAAACTAAGAAGGGATTTACATGATGGCCTGTAGTAGATTGCATTAAGATTGAATGTTACGGTTAAGTCTTTCTGATGACTGTTCTCGGGAGACAAAGTGGACCGCTTGTCCCTGCGACTGGTCTCCTGTATGATTAGAACAGTTCACAAAGACGAGACGTAACGAAGACAAGACTCGGATCTCACCCGAGAAATAGAGCGCACACCTAACAGATGCTGCCTGCGTCAGAGAGGTTTGTTTGGGAATTTCCTCGCCTCTGATTTTCTGTTCTGCCGGTGACAAGAGTTGAAAGAAGGAGTGAGCAGACTAGAACAGAGATGGGACGAGAAGAGACAATTAAAGGAAGAGCTGAAAAAGGGATGAAACAATACAAATAAAACAAATTTCCTATGTGTTTTGTCAAGGCCAAAAATGTAACTGAGGTATCATGATTATCAGTGGTTTTGTCACAATGACCCAAAGATAACTTCTTAAACCCAGAACATCTATAATTCCTATGTTCGTCTGTGAAAATACCGTCTTCTTGTTATGTAATTTTGCCTTAGAGATAACTACAAATATATACAGATTATGAAGCTACTCTGAAAGAGGGAGATCCAGACAGCAGGACTGTCCCAGGCATGTTAAACTAGATTGGTCCAAATAAATTCTCTCCAGCTGTCAATTCCTGAGTCCTTTGTTTAATTATGAACTAACTCGCAACATTAATGGTGAGCCAGCCAGGAGGAACAGTCCAAAAAGTCGGTACAGCTCACTTTTCACCCTTCCTTTGTGTTCCACACAAGAGTGTCTACCTTCTCCCTTGTTACTCCAGTGTCGCATTTGTGTGTCGGTTACACAACTTTGGGGCCCGTTTCAACCGGTAATAGATGAGCAGTGCGTAGAGTTGAACAGATGGCACAGAGGAACACCCCAAAGTATAATCCTATCACATGGATTCACGTTCCACCATCTGGTTAATCCACGCACACACATATAAAACACACACATACGCATCGAGAGCACATAATATCAGCGGCTGTGAAAGGGAGGCATCTTAGGACCACGATTACAGCCACAGATTGCTGCTCGGTGAACGCTGATCTCTGCAGGCGTATCAAGGGGCTAAATATCACTCCAGCTTGTTGGGGAGGATCAACAGAACAGGGAGTCGGAGGCAAAGAGCAAAGACAAGGCTGTGGGGAAAAAAAAAGGCGGCCTAGTCTAAAGTGGATTATGCCACTTTACAGAATTACAACATGTCTGACAAGCTGCGTATCTGTTAAGGAGAGGAGATTTAGCTTGTATAAACACGTATTTTCCCCAATGCTGTTCTTTTCTTCAATCACATCTAGTAATCTCGAAGCCCCTAACATCAACAGATAAGGTCTACAAAAAGCACACGGAGGATCAGTTTTTGAAAATGTCGCTGCTTCCTGAACTTTATCAATATAATTCAAGGGAAAACTTCTGCAGCACAATAAATATTTTTCAAACACAGCTACCAAGTAGGCAATGGGACAGACAGGTGAACCAGACAGCTGAGCAGGAGCTAAGTGTTCGGTTAATGAAGGCAGCGTATTCAGAGGGCAGAGCTACTGTTGGCTCTGCCCTGCTCCCCGGTCGCGTGGCCTTTGATCAGACACTGAGCACACCTGACATTTACACGCCCGCACGCTTTGCCACGTGTCATAAAACAAGCGCACCGCCGCTGCCCTCACACACAGGGGCAGGGGTGATGTTTAATAACGGTGGTGCGTATAATCACTCTGATTAGAATTCCACGTCCGCCGCCGACCCATGGGGGAGGAGAGGCTAGAGGTGATTTGTGTGTGTTGGGGTGTGTGTGTCTGTGGAAGACAGAGAGATGGAAAGAAAAGGAAGAGACAGTACATGGTGCCAATGGCAAAGACCTTCCTGCTTTGTCATTTGGGTATTTAGCATCTAATCTCTAACGCTTGACTTTTGTTTTTCTTTAGCAACTCCCAGCATCAAAGCCATCAGTCCCAGTGAAGGCTGGACCACAGGGGGCGCTACAGTCATCATCATTGGGGACAACTTTTTTGACGGCCTCCAGGTCATTTTTGGAACCATGCTAGTCTGGAGTGAGGTTGGTCGACGTATAATCTCTTATCTAATTTATTTATTTAAAAACTCTGGTCATTGCTGAAGCAATCGTTTACCTTTGTTATGTATGTATCTGTAAATTTACATGACCTTAGCATTATCTGAGCTACTTTTTACATTATCAATACATCTACTTCAAATGTCCCATAAAAGTGCAGTTTTGCACTTGTGTATTTTTATGACAACGTTACACACTATTTATCTGCCAGTTAGGATTTTTTTTTCTTATTTTTTATTCCTGCACAAAGTATTGTTGATTAGTCCAAAAAGTTGGTCCTTTGGAACTTTTTTTTATTAGTTCTTATTGATCAAACATCAGCTGATTAGGTGAATAAAAATTTGATGTTTCCTTACCCAAATTACTGACCCCAACTCTGGATTATTATATAGTGGAAGAAAATACAAAGGTTTTTTTTTTTTCCTGCATTCCTCCTAATACTTTTAATATTTTTTGTTAAACACGTTTCATCAAGGTTGTCAATCAAGTAGTTTTTTTATTCGCTCTCAGTGATTTATTTACACTTGATGTTTGTACCCTGTTGTCCAGAACAGAGAAAAATCCTTTTTGTATCGCTGAGAAAACAAGCAAAGAAGACTTTCTTGAGTCTTGGAATAAGTGCTATTTCTGCCATACTTTGTAAATTAACAATATAATCAGCATATTAAAGAGTAATAAATGGACTGATCCGTAATTAAAGCAATAAATAACTGCAGCCTGTAAGTGGGTAGAAGAAATATTTTACAACCTTGAGCAGCAGTTTTTGTGGCTCCCCGTTCACCTCCCCTCCTGTCATTTATTAGGCTGCGTTTGTATCTGCTTTCTTAAAATATGTGCACATGCTACAGCCTGAATCCCTTTGTTAGGAGCATCTGCCACCTTACTAAAATGTAAATGCAGTGTATGTGAGAAACTGGAGGTCAGCGAGTAGGAGCAGCGAAACAGCTTTCTCTTTAGTAAAGAAATAATTCTATAAAAAGCTCCTATATTATCTCGCTGAGGGGTGAGCAGGGCCAGACAATGGTGGAATGAAAGCCTAGCTAAGTGAGGAACAAAAGGGACAGTTAGTTATAACAACACACACATCTGCACACAGTGCTGGCAGCAGCGTTGATAGCTTTTGAGCGCTTCTAGCTTTGAGTGCTAGCTTAGTGTAGCACATGGAAAATGAGCATTCAACAAGGTCTTCATGTGTTTTGTCATGTTACCGGTTTCCTTTAAAGTGCCTTCAGCGTACACACACACGTACACACACACACATCTACACACTGCGCAAGTGGGCCCACGAGCTGCACTAAGTGAGCCTCTTTAAGACACAGTGGTGCTTTTATGTGGCAAGCGGCAGCCAGACAGCTTCAGCTGACAGACACGGAGACAGGGCCAGTCGAGACAAGCATATTATACATTTTATTATTCTGTTCAATAGATGTATGCAGAGGAAAGTCTGTTTTATTCATAAACAGATAACTGCTTCTGAATCCTTATTACATAGTTCATGTCAGCACTGATAACCATCCTGAGCCTCGCAGCGACATTGCCTTGGGCTACGAGGCCACCTGAGGGCTTTAGCTCTAACGTATCATTTTCAGGCTTATTATACCCAGAAAGAGGCTCAAAGCTGCGGAGAAGAGGACTGAGACGAGCTGAGAATAGTCCCGCGACATGAGCTCCGTGCACGTGGGAAGATATGACGTTTCGATGCACTAATCTGCCTGCCCCTCTCCGCTTCTTCCTTAGTTGATCACTCCCCATGCAATCCGTGTGCAGACTCCACCCAGGCACATCCCAGGGGTGGTGGAAGTCACGCTGTCCTACAAATCCAAACAGTTCTGCAAAGGCACACCTGGACGCTTCATCTATACAGGTACTACACATGTGCACTAATGAGTCCAGTTTGCAGTGCGACCTAAAGAGACAATGTAGTGTCAGTGTAATGTCTGCCAGTGTAGCAAGATTTTTATTGCCCGCTGCCGCAAGCAAAGGTGAGAATGTTTTTGCCCATGTCTGCGTGGTTATTTATCTGAACCAGTACACAGATTTCACAAAAACTCTCAAAAAGTAATTAATGATATACATTTAGAATTTTTGGAGTCAACCCCATTCAAAATGGCTGCAACAGATAATCAACCTTAGCCAACACAAAAATAGTTATAGGGAACATTTTACAGAGATTTAGCTAAAAACTTGGTGTGGGGAAAAGCTGGGCACCTTCCCCAACACATACATCACCAAGTGCTACACATTTTGCTTTATCTTTGCTTAAAACTTTGGCATTAACTGTTGGCATCAACCTTGTTTGTCTGTAAGCAAGAATATAGCAAAATATTTCATGGATCACTGAATGTATTTCAGTGAAACCTTCAGAACATAATCATATATACATACATATATACATTTATATGTCTACAATCCATTAACATTTGGAGTCAACCCAGTTAAAAATGGCCACCAAAAGCTAATTTATTTTACCAAACACTAAAATGGGTTTAACTCAGTCGGTTTTTACAGATATTAAACTAAATTTAGCATTGTTGTAGCTGAGACTCAGCCCCAACTCATACTTCAAGTTCTAACAGAGTGTCTGAGATCTTGCATTATTGCATGAGATTAATGTTATTTACATAATTTTACAAAAATGGCAGTAATGCTATCATTTGTCATCGTAAAATGATCTTAGTTTAAAACTGTGGCATGGAAATAGAAGAGCAATATGCATGTCTTCAAAGAAAAAAAGGCCTTTCATTTTTGCATGTTTTTTCCAAAATGTTCACTTTATGGATAAAGGACAGAAGAAAAAAAAAACTAACTCCATCAGGTAAACACAGTTTAAACACAGGCTTATTTAGTCACACTTTGTTTTGCTGTATCTGCCAAAAGTGTTGAGGCTTACGTTTTATGTGCTTTCATCACTCTCCACTGCTTCTGGAGGAAGGGGAAAAAAACATGCATGCTAAACAATTTAAAGTTCAATAAAGCGACTCAATAATTCAGTGGACAAGCTTGCTGATCTGGGGAGAAAAAAAAATTTGCCCTCTTTTATGAAGCGAGTGAAGGTCAGAAGGAGGTTTAACCTTTTGATTAGTGGGATTATGGAGAATTAACCCCTGTCGAAGGCGTGATTCTGTAAAAGAAGAGTTCCACGCCGAAAGTGTGACAAGCATTGGCAGTTACAATGGAGTTTCAGCCGTGTGCTGAAAGAATGGTAGAAAGAGTGACGCGGTGATTAACCAGTGCGAGGCCGCAGGTCCTCTGGGGAGATGGCGAATCACATAAATCTGTCTGTAATCTCAACCACTGATAGACTTAGGCATTAAGCCCCAACTGGAATTGCCAACATCTGACAAAATCATAACTGAGAGAGCGTGTGAGCCGTATCACCCTGCAGTTTTTGTGTGTGTGTGTGTGTGTGTCCTGTCTGCAACACATGGACACAATCCATGTCCACGAGTTGCAGTTGTGGATTTGTGGTAAAGACTGCAATAGTGCGCTTGTGTTTCTTTGTACATATGTGCGACTGGACGCCACACACATGCTGAAAAGTAACTGCATTACTCAGACAGGGGGCAGATGGGTGTGCAGCCTTTGGCTGTCCAACATCCCACAGTCTGCCAAACCCATAGAGCGGTGTGCAGAAAAAAAGTATGTGAGTGTGTGTGCAGGAGTGTTTATGTAGTAGCCATGCAGGAAGCGTATGCAAAAGCTGCACTCTTTCACCTTGTCACATTCACTTATTCAAAACTTGCATCTTTGAACAAATTCATCTGGCTCTCGCCTTTTTGTTCCCGCCGCCTCTTGGCCTCTACAGAGACACGGAGAAGAATCTCAACAGGTGAGAGGTTGTCCACTGGGAGCCGAGCGCTGTGCTGCTGGCATCTTCGCAGCGACACAACCAACCGTGGCCTTACTTTTCTCACACGTCTTTTCAGCCACCGTTGCGTTCCCATCGGTGGGGTATTAGGATGTCTCGCGTTCTCTTTGCACCTTTCCGCGAAAACGAAGGAACCTGTTCATGTTTGAGAGGCTGGCACAGCAGTTTGAAGGGGGAGCGAAAACAAAAGCAGCTGATGTGAGTGAAGAGAAAGAGAGGTGGACCAAAAAAAAGAGGAGAAAGCGATGGAGGATTACCATGAGCCATGTTGCCCTCCTGGGTCTGTTTGGCACCAGTTTGAGCCCAGTTGCCAGTGGGTACTAATCATAGAGGATTGGCAGCACCGTGTGGCAGCTGGCAGCTAACACACAAACATCAACACAACCGCACACTACTCGTATATTACATCGCAGTCACACACACACACATGCACACTCTGAATTACATTGGGGACAGCTGGCATTGCTAATCAACTTCTGCTGAGGAGAGGAAAGCGAGCAGCTCACAGACCTAATTAAGTCAACACATACCCAATACTGCTGCTACTGCTGCTTTGCAAACATACCACTCTCATAACCCCATCTATGGGCGCCCCCACCCCACCCCGTACGCACACCCTGAGCTGCGTGAATATTGATACTCCAGCCGCCACCACACGGACAAAGATTCAGCTGAAACTCCGGACAGAGGAGACATGAAGAGAACTTTTGGTACAGAGGAGATTCACTGAGAAGCTATTACAGTAATGTGTCTCCTGCCGTCTCTGAGGACCCCTCTGCCATTAGACTTCCGAAAGCTCCAATTAGACTCATCAAAGGCAATTAAGCCATCCACTGATAAGAATAAAAGAATGTTGTGTTTTTTCCCCCTTCCTCTTTCTTTTTATCCCCTTATCCCTCTTCTGTTCCACTCTCTGCCCTCTGCCTTACCCACCTCTGGGGCTGAGCGCTCTCCCTAATCCCCCTCTCCTATTATCAGGTCATTGCATAGTCCAACCCCCCCACCCCCCTCACCCTCCACCCCCCTTCCTCCCTATACAAATGCAGCTCCACGTTGGGTTGTGTATCACCTTTTACTGAGTTGCTGCAACATTCATCAGGGAGCTCTCCCTTTTTCTTTACTCCATGCAATATGAAGTGATAATGCTTCCACCAGCAGAACCAGAGTGTATGTCCATGTTTGTGTGTGTGTGTGTGTGTGTGTGTGTGTGTGTGCGACACGGGTACACTAGCCTTACTTTCTTGTGAGGGGGGAGTTGATGAATCGTCCGTGTCGTTCAAAAGGCAATCCCCCTCCCTCCTCAGTATGCAACCTTGTCTGCATGCTGCTCCCACCTCAGCTCCTGCTGATATTAAAAGGCTCTGCTGGCTCACATTAACGCGCATCACGCACATGCACGCACAAACTATTAGGGGTAGTTTTTCAGCAATGAGTGCAGATTAGTTGTGCAGGAAACATCCGTCAGTTGCAGCCAGGAGGAGCGGGGACAGCAAAAGGAGAAAAAAAAAAAGACAAAAGTCAAGAACAGAATTTAAACCAGCTGCTGCTGACATCTCTCTTTCCGTCTCTGTGCAGCTGCCTCTGTGCTCTGAATCATTTGCAGGAGTGGAGGAAAGTCTATCGGTTGCTTGTCACTTGAAACGCTGTACATTCTGGGGTGAAGCACAGATAATGGCAAAGTGAGATGCTCTTCAAAGTGAAAGCAAAGTAGATGCATTCAGTTAAGAAGTTGCCACAATAAAGTGAAATCTCCTGAAATTAAAGCATGTACATTCCTTGAAAGAATGCGTGTCACCCACGACTTTTCATTTTAAACTAAGATCAGAAATAAATTGTAACAGTTTTTTTTTTAACTTTAAAAATAACATTATGTTATTAATCTGACACAATATTGCAAGTCTTACACAATCTATTTGCACTAGGAGTATGTGTTGTGAATGACTCTCAGCTACTAACACATGAAAGTTTAGCTTATTATTTGTAAAATTGACAAAGTCACAGGCATTTTTGAGTTTTCTAAAGTTGCGGCAGCCTTCTTGAATTGGGTTACCTTCAAAGTTCATCAGCTGTAGATGCACATTTGATTATTACTTTCGGAACATTTCATTCAAATCCCTCCAGTGGTTTATGAGATATTTTGCTAACTTTTGAATAAAGAGTTTGTGCAATGTGTAGCATTCAAAGTATTTGCTGGGGGGCTCTCAACTTCTACCACATCAAATATTACCTCGATATCTGTAAAATTACCTGAAATATAGTCATTTTTGATTGTTTTAAGGCCAGTTAGCTGTGGTGGCCATCTTGAATCTAGCTAACTTTAAGAGTTTGTCAGTTGTCAACGTATACCCAATAATTACTTTCTGGAAGTTCCATAAAAGTTTATTCAGTGGTTTATGAGATATAGTTTGCTGACAGACAAAATTCAGTCCCATGGTTAATAACAAAATATCAAACAAGGTCTTGTGTGATCTGTTCATGCTTCGGTTGTGTGTTGGGAATGACTCTCAGCTACTACCACACCAAACCTTAGCTCAAAATCTTTGAACTTGACTGAGTTATAGCCATTATTGTGCTTGATAAGGTTGATTAGCTGTAGCAGCCATGTCAAATCGACTTGACTCCAAAATGTAATCAGTTGTAGATGTACATCCAGTGATTACTTTCTAGAAGTTTCAATAAAATCTATCCAGTGGTTCATGAATTAGTTTGCTGACAGAGAGACAGATAGATGAACACAAACAGGCAAAGACATTTTAACCTGGCTTTTCGATGGTAGATGAAATCAAAAAACACTGATTTAGATAGAACTCCTTGCATGTATACAGGAGCTTTTTATACATTTGTAAAGTTAACACAAACCTACAGATGCACACACACACTCGCGCATGAGCACATTAAAGATGCACAAATGCAGCACGGAGTCATCTGGCAATAAAAGAGGGGGGTTCGGCCACGAGCTGGTCAATTACTTGCCCTGCTCCTATTTGTGAATGCTGCCTTTTATTGAGCTTGGGTGGATGCCTGCTGTTGATTAAAACGGCTGGTGTACAGCTGGAGACAAGGCCAGCTGAGGAGGCTGCATACATTCACATTTACGGCCCTAACTGCAAGGAAACTCACACCTCTATTTGAGATTGAGATTAATTTTCTGCACCATGTGGCTTGTCTTCCCTCCTTAGCATGTGCTCCCATCTTATTACAGGCGCATCTGCTTCCGTGATGATGATGATGATGTAAATGAATTTGGATGGAGATTATTTCATACCTTGCTGAAATGAGCAGCCTTCACCGCAGGGAATGATTTCTTCTGTTTTCCTAAATCTTAATTCAAATGCACAGTTTCTATCCAGACTTGCGCGCCCCCCCCAAAAAAAAAAAAAAAAAATTTGCATTCTCCCCTCGTGAGGCTTCCTTGCTGTCAGGTATTGTTAACTGTCGACATGCACTTTTTTGCAACAGATAATTAGAGCTTACGTTCTGGTAGCGTCCTCACCTCCATTGATTTGTAGAATCTCCATCTTCCCCACCTTCTCTGTCTCTCTCTCTCCCTCTCTCAAGATCAGCCTCTCCCTTCCTTTAGGAGCCAAAAAAAAAAAGCTCCACTCATCTGTTTTCTCCGTATGAATTTCCAGCCATGCATTAGTCTCCCTGACATGTTCAAGCGATGCTTTATTTAGCTTGTCGGATTCTGCAAATAAACGCAATCTCAGGGTTTATGGAAAAATGGATAAAAATTAGATTGTAAGGTATTGATCTGGATTGTGAGTAGTTGGTGCGAGTGGGTGTGTGTGTGTGTGTGTGTGTGGTAGTGGGGGAGGGGGGAGTTTTGTGTGTATGGGTGTGTGCATGGGTGTGCAAGTGTGTGTTGGGCAGCTCTCATCTGTGTGGGGAGAAGAGGGGGTTGGAGGGAGGGGATGGGGGCAGAAATGAAGCCGTAATTCAGGGCTATTGAACCCCCTGCCACTGGCGGCATCGATCGCCAGGCAGCGCTTATGAGATCACACCTGAGACTGCAGGGAGGGAGAGGAGGGAAAAAAAGGGGGGGAAGAGAGGAGAGAGTCGAGGGTATGTGTGGGGGAGGTGGGGAGAGGGTGGATGATGTGAGTTGAGAGCGAGAAAGAGGGAGAAACTGAAGGTTGTGATATGATCAGCTCCTTACCTCGCTGTCTGAGGGCCTGTTAAGGTGTTAACATCAAGCCTCAGAGCCAATTACCTAACCCTTGCAACTGCACGCACTCTCCTCCCGGTACACACACACACACACGTAGAGCGTTGTGACACACGAGGAGACAACTGGACGCCAGCTGTATAGCTTCCTCTTCTCCTCCTCCTGTTTTCTGTTTCCAGGACAACTCCACCGTTCTGACTTCTCGATTACGTCCCCAGCCAACAACCTCCTGCTCTTTAAGCTCCATACAGAAACCCCCCTTTAAAAAAAAAAAAATCACAACTCCCACCCCCCCTGCACCCCAACTTCCTCTCCTCCTTCTCCTATCCCCTTCCCCTCACCCCTTCATACGCACTCCCCCTGCGGCTCTGTGGGTTATTATAGTGAAATATGAAGCGATGTGGATTCTGGGCTTCATGAAATTTCCATGAGCATTGATCTGATCTGATGGGGGTGATTGCTATGTGAATCCCTCCAGTCCAGGGCTGTTGCTCATCTATTCATTTATTTATGGCAGTTATGTTTTACTGGCTTTGATTTGCACTTCTGGAGAGTGACAGCTAAGGATTATAAATATACCTGTATAGGAGAGTGTGCTTTGAATCCTGGAGAGTTTCAGCCCCTTTTCTTTTTTTTTCTTTTTTTTTGCTTCACCACTAATTCCTGCCATGAATTGGAAGATATTGAGCATGAATATAAGAGCATAAGAAGCAAAGATAATCCCCAAAGAGATACAGCAAAGTAGTTAGTGAAGTGCGTCCCCCCACACACACACACACCCCACACACACACACACACACATACTCTTCCTATAGTTTATGGTCCTTGAAAACGAGCAGAGACAATATCACTTCCTCTCTCAATTACCAAAATTGTCTCTTTATTTGTAATAGGGGCATCCTGTACGTCCCAGAGTTTTTTATGCTATTGTTCACTCGAGGCTCATTTGGCACATTGAGCAGAACTGATAAAAAATTCATCATAAAAACAAAAGCCTTTGAGACGAAACAGAGGATGTATGCCGGAACAATCCCCTCCTCACAGTCTGCGGGCCCTAATCCAGGGCAAATCCTCCTTTAGGCTTTAGAGAGATCAGACAATGGGGAAGTAATGTCAAATATTTGTCCTCAGCAATAATTCACGCTGTATTTGTTGCATGTGATCATCTCATTGTTTTGTTTTATTTTTTGCATTTTATCAGTGAACCAGCTAACCTCTCTAATGTGTAATCGGTCTTGGAAGCCTGCCTCCAGCACCCTAACTTCTACTCTTGCGATGTCTTTGCTTCAAGCTCTTCACCTTTCCTCTCCTTCACTCTTATGGATTACAGCGAACAGTCCACTGGGAGAGCTGTCCAAATACGTTTGTGTTGCCAAAACACAGCGTCACCTATTCTTGCTGCTTGTCCTCGTTGGTTCGTGTGTATGTGTGTGTGTGCATGGTTTGGTCCAAGAGGAGGTGAAGTCACTAGAGGTCCAGCAGGACAGCTTGTACTCATAGCCTCTGGGGGCCCTTTTCTGCGGGCCGCCTAGTCAGCCTGGCTGCTCAGATGTGAGGCGAGCAGGGCATCAGCCCTCAGGAAACATCCAAGCTGTGACCCACAGGGGAAACAGACGGACTGGACAAACGCACACAGACACACACACACCCACACATGTATATAAAAGTTATTTTCTTTGCCTTCAAACACACATTTAAGTGTAAACGCTAATACGTTAAAGCAAATTTGGATCTTTTTAAAGTGAGCTACTGTTGAAAGGTTTATGATCAATTAATATCTTACCTGTTGTGAATAGCTCTTTGAAAAGACTCATTGTGATTGGATTGATGAGCTTTTGGCTGGTCAGAGCAGAGCCAAGACCCAAGTGGATTGATGTCATTCTAAAACAATGCCAAACATTTTTTTTTTTTAAGTTTCATAGCTGTTTTTGCAAATGTGATGAAGTAAACTTCTACATCACTGTCAGTTTTTATTGTTATTTTAAGTTTCAATAGTAATAGTAGCAGCTAGATGTAGCACATGCAATGCAGCGACTTCTGAAGAAATGTCTTTGTATTTCTGCTGGAATAACGGCGTTATGCATTTGCATAAACCCATGTGAAAATTTTGAGATTAGAGTTGTTCTAAGATGGCAGAAATCTACTTTAGTTTTGTCGTAAGATTAGCGATTAGCTCATCAGGATAGCCAGATTTTAAATCTTTTTCTTTGTCATTCAAAAAGGTATTTACAACAGGTAATATATTAATTGTTCATACACTTTCCACAGAACCCCATACTGCTTTAAAGCCACACATGGCAGCATACTCTGCCGCAGCAGCACCTTAAAGGCTGCCGCCCGGGGCAGGAGTCAAGGTTTGGCTTCCCAGGCGGCCAATGAATGAGGGAGGAGGGGAAAAACCAGAGGAGACAGAGAGAGACAGTACATTAGGAATGAATTATGAGTAGAGAGCACTTATCCAACAATCCTCCTCTGAAGTGTTTGTACTGTAAGCCTCAGATCTTCATTGTATTTATTCTAATGTTTAAATATTCATGGTAAATCTTCTCATATTCAATTACCGACGCACGATCACAGCATGCAGAGAGAGTGCTTTCTCCCTGCTGCCTGGATGATCTAACTCTTTATGCGTGTGTATGCATGTCCGTGTATGCAAGTGGGTCCACGCATGTGTGCGTGTGTGTGTGTGTGTAAATTTCTGTGTGTTTAGCTCGTCCCCCGGAGCGATCAAGCCTTTGTTATATTGGAACCAAGCTCTGTAATTGCTTATATTAGTCGCTGATCAACGCAAGACCACAGGACACACACACACACAGATTCACGCACACAAATGTGTTCACTCTGCCTGATTCCTGACAGTCTTTTTATTAACCACCAAAGCAGGAGACAGAGAGAGATTCATTACATCACAGGCAAACAAAGACACACACCAGTCTTAACAGAGAACATCGACATTTTCAGGCATGTTTGTGATTCAGTCAAGTCTTCTGTATAGTTCCTGCTGCATCTTTATGGCTGAACAGTAGGGTTTTATAATTAAGAACCAAGATAATAATGCTTTTTTTTTCTGTCTGTGTTTTCTTTAGCACTGAATGAGCCAACAATAGACTACGGCTTCCAGAGATTACAAAAAGTCATCCCCAGACACCCGGGAGACCAAGAAAGATTACCAAAGGTACAGTACAGCCACTCCTCTCATGTAGTTTTGCTTTTGTGAGTTGCCAAAGGTACTACATAGAGTATTGTCACAGTAGCACGGAAAGATACAAAGATGTATTGAAAAACTTCTCAAGTTTCATAGCAAGCATTGATATAAAAAAACGAAGGGCAGTGTGACCTCATGCATAGAGGAATTCATGTGTTGTGGAGACAGTAAACGGTAAACATTTCAACCCATGTAAATGCTCATTTTCTGTTAAAGTAAACAGCTTACTTGAACAACAAATGCACACCCCAATCATTCTTCCTCTGAGTGTAAGGTCATTTTGACTGGCAAAGTGGGAGAGGAAAGAGGAAAAGAGGGAGGAAAGGAGGTTGAGGGAAGAGGGGAAGAGAGAGGCAGAAGCAGGTTAGGTGATCCATCATAGCTGTCCAGTCTTACCTCCTGCTGGGTCAGTGGATCGAAGTCAACCCCGGGTGGACTTTATTACTTTCAGCACACATCCACAAAGCAGCACACACTCTTAGAAATGCACATAAACACACACACACACACACACTTCTCCAAGCCTGTGGGTGCACACTCAGTGGAGAGAAGTCACCATGAGGTAGAGATGAAGAGCCCAGGTAGATGTAGAGGGAAGATGGAGAGATCGCTTGTCCTCTCTTAGTGTCCAGTGGATGTGAGACTTGTCCCGGTGAGTTCTGGTCTTTAGCCTATCAACCCCCTCCTGTATATCTCTAAATGTCTTTGTATCCATCCATCTTTTTCTTCTCCTCTCTGCCTTGGTGGTGTCTCTTTCTCCTCTAAATGAACAGCGGTAGCTGGCAGGCCTGGTTGTTCATTTCGGCTCTATTGATTTGTGCCTTTATTGAGGCAATAACACTTTGTTGACCACACTTCTCCTAACTGTTGGCCTCAATCATTCGAAAAGGGGGGGGGGGGGG
>NC_051438.1:11658448-11733938 GCF_001649575.2 Kryptolebias marmoratus
GGGGGGGGGGGCACTCACACTGGCAACTTTTGGATGTGCAAATGTTCATTCACAGCTACCTTGGCAAAAACCTCACTGCGGTTGTTTTCTGCTAGTTTGGCAATGGAGATCCTTAACGAACCTTTGCACGCACACTTAAGAGGGCACAGGCAGGAAATCTGCCAAGCCTGGGTAACAATCTAGTGTCAGCAGCCGACAATGTGTTGTAGCTGACAGACAGGCTGTAAGAGTGACTTGGTAGCTTGACTGCAAGGTGTTTAGGAAAAGCTGTGGTGTGCCTGGGGGATGGTGGGGGTCTGGGTGCTCCTAATGAGCGAGTGGCCATCCAGACAAAGCTAGGCTCTGCTCTGGATCAGGTTCCCCTTCCTGTTGACGTCTCTGCGGGCCTGACTTTTACGGGAAGAGACCCTGCGCCCAGGAAATGATCTCCCCTTACAGCAGCAGAACTGGGGGAGGCAGCACGGCGCTAACCACATTTATCTGTTTATCAGAATGACTCTGGAGCTCGGCCTAATCACGTTTAGCCACTGGACAGATCCCTTCTCTAACGAGAGGCTGATGGGTACAGACAGGGCGCAGGACCACGAAGAGGTGATTAATAGAGAGAGACGAAGAAGAGGGAGACAAAAGGAAGTAGACACAGGTGGAGGGAGAGGGAGAGAGCGAACTGAAGAGAGGTAAACATTAAGTGACTGAGCTTCTGGAACACCGTCACACTCCAGCTGCTGATCTGTTTGTGTCCTAATGCCTCACACTTCCCTCATTTCCCCTTCTCCTCCTCCTCTTCATCTCCTCCATCCCTTCATCCCTTCATCCATCCATCCATCTACCCATCTAGCAATCCCTGGGAGGCATGTGGCGTCGAGGAAAAGCAGAGACAAGGAAGCGAGGAGTGGCGCATACATACTAAAGAACCACTTACCTTCCTAGGGCCTCTACATCTCTCAATCACCTCAAGCAGGCCTCCTCTCTGGTCTCCCCCTCCCTCTCCCACTGTCTCCCTCTCTGCCTCCCCCAAGATAGTGCTGGTAATGTGAGGTTAACACAGAGGCAGCGCTCCCATTATTGAGTGAATTTAGCACCTCGGACAGCGCTCTACAATCTTTATTGCTTTGCTGACCCTCTCGTCATGTCTCGGCTGTGCTCGACAGCTTCCACGTGTGCGTGGCAGCGTGTGTGGTTGTGTGTGTGTGTGTTTGATATGAGGTCTGATTGAAAGGCGGTGTGTCACGGAACAGAGAGCACACATGCTCCGGGGCTTGTTCGCAGCGAGGGATACACTCAGGAGAGTATAACGCACAGCGTGTGTGTGTGTGTGCGTGGAAGAGAAAGGAGCGAAAGAAAGAAGGTTGGAAGGAGAGAGGGAAGGAGGAGGGTGGGGGCTGCAATTTTCTGGTTGTCGCACCTCCAGCATATATCCTGGCCCCGGCACATTAACTTTTAAAAAGGGTTTTGTAGGGCTGTAGGTGTCTACATCACGCGCGCACACATATATAACGACTGCCTGGAGTCACACGCTCATACACTCAGGGAGGAAAAAGAATAGAGACGGGGAGAAAATGAGCGCGGAGAAGCGGTAACACTGCGTTAGGATAAATGTTTGATGTGGGAAATTCCGCTCGGCGGTTTTCACCTGAGCAATGATGTTCTACATTTATCACACAAAGTGGATGCGGGGGCCATTCGCTCGGATCATTACCGGGGGTTAATACAGGCCAGGAGACGGGTGTGTTCCCACCGACGAGCCGAGTTGTAGAGCCGTCAACCTGATGATATGTTGTGTTAAATGAAATTGATGCGTGATCATGTGCGGCGGAGTCATGATCCATCAGTGACAAAAAGGAGGGAGAAGATGCAGAAGATGGTTGACTGATAGAGAGATATAGGCTCATGTTTTATTCACAGATAACAGTTTCTTCCCCCCCGCTCTCCCAAACTGCCCAGCTGGTAACAAAGTGCTGGGATAGGCCCATTTCTCTTCCTCTCCCTCCCTCTGTCGGCCTCTTTCCTCCCTCGCTCCCTCTGTTCTGCATTCACAGCATAATGTAAGAAGTGAAACGTAATAAAAGTGACTGAACTCTTTGAGCCGTCCTGCTCGTGATCAATCCCCTTCCTCTCTCTCTGTGCTTGATTGTAGGAGGTGATTTTAAAGAGAGCAGCGGACCTGGTGGAGGCCCTGTATGGGATGCCTCACAATAACCAGGTAAACACACTCATGTGCACAAAAACACATATTTAAGCACAAACACCCTTATCTCCTCTTAGATAAAATTATATTGTGGCTCGGGCCACTGGAAGCATCAAAGGCGGTGTCTCCACTGGCCCCGCTGCACCCTGCTGTGCTCACGCAGGATCTGGGACTCACAGGCATACACATGGGAATATGTCAGTGCTTTCATCAGCTCATGGGAGAAAAGGGAGAAGCACAATGAAAACTAACTATAGAGGGAGGAGAGATTAGTAGGAGTGGGGAGGCAGATGGAAAAGAGAAGGAAAGGTTGGGTGAAGGAGGAGACTTTAAGAAATGCGCACAAAAGATTTGATTAGTCTCTTATATAGCCATCCCTCCACCTTTTCTTTTTTTAAAAAGAACAAACATAAATACAAAAAATACAAAAACAATGTTACCTATCAAGTAATGCAATATTGTATCATCCAATATATACAGGACTTTAAGCAATTTACAGTTCTTGTTCCTGGTTAGGCTTTTACGAAACCTAAAATTTCTTAAACTACTCGTACAAAAACTTAATGTTTTAACTAAGAAATTAGGTATTGACAAAAAATACAGACCGATTTATAGGATTTACATAATAAGATAAAGAGACAAACAAGAATTAATGTTAGTGTTCACAAATTTGTCTTTGTTTAAGTTGTTGTTTCATCTTAGAAATAAAACTTTAAAGTCATAAAACTTTTATTGTTGTTGGCAAACTATTCCGACTATAAAAGGAAGATTGTCTAAATAAAGTTTTCTACCCTTTAACTGCTCCCCCCTTTGTTGTAGCTCTTGCTGATGGCTTTAAAATAAATTCGTAAACTACCTCTGGAATAAGGTCATTACTGCATTTGAAAATCAGCTTTTTAAATGAAAGATATGTAAATATTAGCTATATTCCTTAAAGGAATGAATATCGCACAATGTGTTGCATGCCGAAGTTTTAAACAAAAATCTCAGTAATCTGTTAGGGCTTGGAGTATGTGCTGTGGATAACTCTCAGTTACTACCACACCACATGTTAGCTCAATATCTTAAAAATGACTGGGATATAACTATTTTTTGTGTGTTTACTAAGGTTCATTATCTGTTGAATGGGATTAACTCCAAAAGTTGTTGATTACTCTCTGAGTTTTATTCAAATTGTTACTGAATTTGAAATATCTTATGAACCATTGCAACTCTGTTAAGAATTCCAGTCGGTCGTAAGATATTTTGCTAACAACAGTCAAACAAATGAACACAGACAGACACATGCACCTACAGAACTATTAAATCTTAACCAATTTTCAGTGTTTTAATGCCATTCTTTGATTTTTATAGAGAATATTCAAAACTTGTTTGCATAAATGTATCACAGGTTTTAAGACTGATTTACTTGCTTGGCCCCAAATAGTTACACAACAGAAAAAAAGTGCAACAGAATCTTTGCAGACAGCTATAACTGGACAGCTTTTACAAGTAAACATTCTTTGTTTAAAAAATAGTCTAATAGTACTAATTCCTCAAAATGAAGTTGGAAATCCAAAACAACAAAGAAATATTTTAACTTATCTATTTTTTTTATTTCTGTTTGATCAGTAACAACAACAAAATCATCACGCTCTTTGCATACAAGTTTAATCCACAACGAAACAACTTTGGTGCAATTCAAAGACTTCAAAGGCTTCCCTTAACTTTGTGAAACTCCAGCTACTGGCTTGATCAGTCACTCTGCTGTGTTGTGGAGTTTTTACAGCTACATAAAAATTAGAATCATTTGCATAAATTAAATATTGGATATCTATACAACTTTCAGGTAACTCATTAACGGCAAAACACAATGGTCCGAAAATGGAACCTTGTGGTACGCCCATTTTGCAATTCACAGGAACCAATGCCACTGCATATATAAAAAAACACTCAAGGTCTACAAGGTTTACATACACAGTAACCTGAGTGGAGATCTGGAGATCTTTCGACGCTATAAAATCTGTGATCCAGCTCATTTCTGTCAGTAACCACAGGTTTGTTTGTTCTTTCTATTTACCAGGAGATGATTCTAAAACGAGCGGCAGATATCGCAGAGGCCCTCTACACAACAGTGCCACGAGGGCACAACCAGCTAGCCAGTCTGGGCAGCAGCTCTGTCCACGCCGGCATGATGGCCGTAAACTCCTTCACCGGGTCGGAGGTGGCGCAAACAGCCAATCAGGGTGAGCAAGGGCAGCACGGAACAGTTAAAGTTTACAACCACAGGAAAAGTGACAGTGATTAAATTTTTCTTTTTGGGATTGGTGGTAAAAAAAATGAGTGGATACTTTATTTTTCATGTGGGAAATACAGAGAAGGTGATTTAGAAGCAGGGAGCGAATAGGAAAGTTAAAAAAAAAATGCAGGACAGGAGGAGGAGGAGAGGGGAAGATGGTGGCAGTGAGAACTGGGGAATACTTGAAAGGAAGAAAGAGCGGGTGTGAAAGAGTGAAGAATGGAGAAAAAGAGAGGCATGGATGGAGTACGATGGAGAAAAATGAGTGGGTCCTCAGGGTGTGTATATCAGACTAGGGTCGGCCCCTGTCTGACAGAGAGAGATGTGGGTGCAGTCAGTGGTGATTCATCACATGTATCAGGGGAACAAGAGGAGAGTGGATGGACCAGCTTCTGGATGTGTCTCAATAATTCCAATGAGCTTTCTCTGCCCTTCATCTTCATCTGGAAACATCTGCAGATATGAAGAAAACAAGAGAGGTCAGCTGCTTATCCCATAATAGCTCAGTTAATGGAAGATGAGAATGGCGAGAATGGATGCTAATTATAGATGAGTGGTGTAGTAAAGAAACAGAGATGAGAGAAATAAAAGATTGTTGCACTAGAAAATAAAATTTATGATGTTCAATTCCAGCTGTTTTTCCACCAGCGTCAGCATGTTGAACCTGAGAGGTATTTTTATCGTCATCTTTACCATATTGCCTGCCTAGTGTTCACTGCTTTTTGAGGGGGAGATAAGTCTTGTCAGAAAAACTGGCTTTGTTCTTTCAAATGTTCAGTGAAACTGCAGAGGCATTTTAGTGTTAATTGCCTTGTCAATGTGTCTAAATTTGGAGAGGAGCCAGCAGGGTCAAAGGCTCCTTGTTTCAGTTGTTGGATCTTCTAATTCATTCTTCTACTCCTCTGTTCATTGCTTTCTCGCTTTGCCATATGTTGTGTAAGAATTTTTTTTATTTTTTATTTTGGCTCACAATGCTGCATCCACAGTCTTTTAAGAAACAGAGAACTTGGCAGCTCTGCATGAAATCTTTCTTGTTGTTTTTTTCCTTTTTCTTCCATCTGCTTTGACCTCTTAACACAAGTTTTTCTTCTTCTCCTTTCTTCTTCTTCGTCTTTAGGTTTCAGTAGGAGTACAAGCAGTGTGTCTCCTCATGGCTATGTTCCCAGCTCCACTCCGCAGCAGAGCAGCTACAGCTCTGTCTCCACTAGCATGAATGGCTACGCTAACTCTGGCATGGCAACCCTGGGCACCTCACCCAACTTCCTCAACGGATCTGCGGGCAACTCGCCCTATGCTAGTGAGTAAATACACTGCATGCCTGAGCGATAAAATCAAGCCATATGAGGCAAAAAAATAAATAAAAAATTGTTTGAATCGGGTCATTCGAAACTGAACAAAGTTTTATTGAGGGACAGAGGCGGAGAAGTGGGATCAAGAATTGACTTGCGTGTATTGCAGTTTAGCTGGCTCATCTGTTTCTTTAAGAGCAGAATCAAACGCAAATCCTCGCTTTATTGGCCAAGGGAGCAGATCACCTAGCACCCCCTTTGAAACGCACACACACAGACACACACCGCCACTCCGGTGCACACACATTCACCCTCTACATTAAAGACCCTTGATTAAATCAATAAACTAATTGCTAGAGAAGCAATTCCATTTCAGCTCTTTGATTCCTGAGTGTTAACAAGTATTTTAACAGGCTCATCGGCCTCACACAGACACTTTCAATCAATGGCCCCTCGGCCTGCCTTTGTAGGTCCAATTTTCATTAATTGATTAGTTAGGCCCCTTCATAAATGGATTATGACTTTATTGCACGGATTTGTCAGGAAGAGCCATAAAAGCTAAGTGTTGGATAATAACAACAATAAAAGCAGACGCAGATATCAGAGGGCAGGTGAAATACGACTCAGCTGATTGTAAAATCACTGGGGGGCGGAATGCTCTTAGAGTATTAGCAGACAAAAGACCAAACTGAGAGACATGGATGGATGGGAGAACATCAAGACAGGATTTAGGTTGTGTGGATGTTATTGTGTCAGTTTGGAAAGCATGATTTCTGTAGCCACAGTAAATCCAGCTAACAGCTGCTGTGTCTAAAGCCTTCAACGTAATTTCAGAAACATTTCACTGAGATTTTTGGAGCTTTGTTTCAAACTGTTGTAATGCTGAAATCTTAACAGATTTAAATGTAAAACTCTAATGATGATGTGTATCTTTGATTGAAAAATTTTACAGATAAGACACTAAGACCAGGTCTGAAACTAGAAGTCTAATTATTACCTGTGTTCAACTGGCAAATATGCAGTAAATTCCAGAAGTACATTAAGCCAGGAAGTTAAAAAAAAAAGTATACTGTCACAAGCAAGCAAATTAGTGACTCACTTTACAGGAATGTTAGTCAAATTTATTGCTACGTTGCTGATGCTTATACAGATGCAGAAGCACATTTTGTAAATACTGAAACTGAACAGAAAGGTTAGCTATGCAGGGTCAAAGTAACATTTGTTTTCTAACAAGATATGAGACAAAAATGGCTACTGTAGTTTGTTTGGGGTTCTAAAGTACAAAGTGATAGTTGACATGCACAAAATATGCTGCTATGTCATTGTGTCTGAAAAGCTCCGTCTTTCCTGTCCTGTTCACACCTGACAAGTCAAAAAAAAGTGAGTACAGCACCTGGAGAGGTTTAAGAGATGTGTCTTTTCCCCTTGAGCACAGGATGTGACATGAAAACAGTTTAATTAGACTTTGAAAAGAGTAATAGGGCTTGTTGCAAGTTTACAACAAACCCAGTTTTGTATGCAATATCTCTTTGCAGGTATTTTTTTATATAACACAAAAGGCTACAAAAAAAAATCTGAGCCAGCTTATCTGAGTCCAAAATATTATCCCTCCTACCATCATCCATTGACCAGTCCCTTTTTGTTCGTCCCGTTTGCCTGTCCTCTGTCCTCGGCCTTCTCTCTAACCCCCCCGTCTGTCTTCATCTCTCCTCCCCGTCCCCTCTCCCCTAACATTTTCCCCCAACTTAAACGCCCTTTCCTGCCCATCTCTCTTCTCCCAGTCGTCCCGTCCAGCCCAACCATGGCGTCATCAACCAGCCTGCCCTCCAACTGCAGCAGCTCCTCCGGCATCTTCTCTTTCTCTCCGGCCAACATGGTCTCCGCCGCCGTCAAACAGAAGAGCGCCTTCGCCCCCGTCGTTCGACCCCAGAACTCCCCTCCGCCCACGTGCACCAGCGCTAATGCAAACAGCCTGCAAGGTAAACGGATAAACATGCAGTTTAGTTATTACTATTTAATGAGAGTGGCGGTGCCGTTTAGATTCAGATTGAAAGTTCTATTACTATGAATTATATTTAGTCTGAATTGTTCTTCTTAAGCTTTGATTCCACATTTCTTATATCAATTACTAACTTTTACTCACACTTATTTCTTTATTCCTCCCTTTTCTTTCTCCTTTTCACACCTTGTGTCTTCCTTTCTTTGCCTTTCTCGAAACCCTTCCCTCCCCGCCATAGATCAGCCTTTTGTGGACTCTAGCAAGTACTCATCAGCCAGCTCTCTGCAGGGCCTGGCTTTCTCCTGAAGTATGTTATCTTTCTAATTATTATTTTTTTTTCTCTTTGCTCTCTGTGTACTTAACATTATCACAGAATGCTCATTTTAACTACCTGTTTTTGTTTTGTTTTTTTTTTTAGTTTTTTTTTTTCTTTTTTTTTTGTCACTCTTGACTTGTCACAGAGACCGCATGCCACACCATATGTGTTCCATTTCCTGTTTTCACTTCCTGCTTCCTGCCCGTGCCCCAGCGGGTGTCTCTGTCAGGAGGGAGGGAGGAGGGGAAGGTTGTTATGCCGCCACGGGTCATTCTGTTCTCCCGTTTCCATCGAATGCAGCGCGGGGTCTGCTCGTCTAGGCAGGATGTTGTATAGTGTTCAGACGCTTAAAAACGAGAGAGAAATGATGGATGGGAATCTTTATCAGAGCCCCAAGCTAAGCACTTCCTCCCTTCTTCTGGCAGTGTTGATGAGCGCTGACCACAGTGACCCAGGAGCCAATGGCCACTGTGCTCTGATCACACACACACACACCTCTCACTCTGTTAATCCCAACAAGCCAGAGACTCTTAGAGAATAACCAGGGAATTAGTGGATTGAAGAGAGAAATCAATAGGAAGCCAATATGTTATATGGAAAATTCCTCCCTGTGATGGCTTCAGAGTGAAGATGGGAGGGGGATACGGGTGATGGTGGAGGAGGCCTGTCAGGAGGTTAACATGTAAGAGTTGGGAAGCAGGGCACAATACAGGAGCGTAAAAATGTGAATAAAGCTGACAGGCCCAAGGTTTCTATTTCCATTTTCGAGTATTGAGTCTAATTTCTTCGCCTCTGTCATCACATGCCACTCTCATGTTCAAATTACTGTCAATAATGCAGGGCTGGCTTACGCGCCGGAGCTGCTAACAATTAACACTGGCAGCTCTTGCATGAAGCTGTTCAGAAGGCCTGTGAATAGTTGAACAATGTTGTCGATGTACGCCAAGTTAGCGGCGCAGTCGAGAAAGAAAAAAAATGTTTTCATTATTCCGGGGCCCTCGGAATGAAGAGATAATGAGGGAAAGTGGTTCACCAGATGCTGAAGTACGTTTTGTGCTTTTTTTTTCTTCTTCTCATGTGACTGTTTTGATGACAGATGAAACCCAGCAATCACATGACTGACCTTCGTGTGTTTTTTTTTTTTTCCTCTCTTTCCTTATTCCTCAAAATCCCATTCACTACCCCTCCACCACCCCTCTGTTCTTTCCCACAAAGCAGCGATCCCCGGGATGATTGTTCCGCCCATGTAGAGGATGTGGGAAGCTGGAAGTTTTTGGAGGAATGTTGAGAGGAAAAATCACAGTAGCGGAGTCTGGCGAGTCTCTCTGTTATGCTCCGGAGCTTAACTGAAGGAAGTCAAGATAAGACGCAGGACTCTGTTAAACTCAGGCCTTTCCAATGGGATTTCATCTGAAGGGGGGGAGAAGATAAAGGAGGACAATATGAGCCTTTGTGATGTTTTTTTTTTCCCCAGTCGGTTGAATTAGTGTAGCTTCTCTGACACCGTGTTGGATGGAGTGTATAGACACTGATAGTTTGCCCACAGTGTGACACTGACCTCATGAAAAAAGCATTTATTTATCTTTATATTCATGGCTGTAAGATCTGCGTTCCAGAGCGCCCACCTCTCCTCCCCACCCTTCGCTGTCTTGCAACCTTTAACCCAAACAACAGTTGCGTTTTTGCTCAGCCGTGAAGTTTTTCTTACTTAACTTCAGCGACCCACGTGAAACCACACGACCCGAAGTGCAAAGAAACTCCAAAAAGAACAAAACCCACCCTCGATTTTTGCTGCTAATTTCCCCCAGAAATCAAAAAAAAAAAAAAACGAATAAAAAAAATTGCTTTGTGCTGTTTCAGCATCATAAGAATGCCTTTCCTTCCCCCTTTCTCTCTCTCATTTGATTTGTTTGTTTGAATTTTGATTGAAAAGAAAAAAAAAAACTGTGAGGACTGAGCTGTTTGCAATATCTGCTTGTCATGTGAAGCAAAAGGTGAAGATTTAGCCAAAATTTGACCTTTTTGTTTGAGATTTTAGCAACAACTTGAAAAGCCAGAGGATGTGTGTGCGCGTCCAGCCAGCACTGTACTGAAGGAGCCTAGCAAATATTAGAATAAATGCGCGATATATGTGATATATTTTTGTATATATATAAAAAAAAATTTTGATTTTTTTTTTTTTTCATTTGGCATCAGTTTTCTTTTTTGCAATAGCTATAGTTTGACATGTAAACATTATACAGTAATGTCTTAAGGCAGCTTCTCAGCACAGACGATAGATTTACTTTGTGTTGTCAGTATCTCATCTGCTAAACATGACAAACATGGATTTGGACACAAAAAGGGGAGTCGTGTAAAATATCCTATAAATAATGTATTTATCCCTCATATGTACATTGACTCTCACCCTTGTTTAGTTGTGTTGTGTACGTTTATTACAGTAACTGAACATATTTCACCGTGTTTCGTTATGTATTGTCGTTTCTCACTATTTAAATGTGACTCTTTGACGTTTTTTTTTTGTTTGTTTGTTTCAATGTCGATTGTTTTTACATTATTTTGCCAGGTTCTCATGTGTTGATTCAAAACATGCCATTGTCTATTTTTGTATTATTTGTAAGTTAATTAAATAAAACAAAAATCTGTTGTTTTTTTTTCGTTTTTTTTCCTATAAAATGTTTATTGTATGGCAAAAAGTAGCATCTTTACAGAGTATTTGGTTGAGGTAGATTTTTTAAGAGTATAAACACACATTAATATATATACTGTAAATCTATATCTTTTTTTTTGTTTGAACTTTGAGGCTTTTAGATGGAAACTTTTCTTGAACTGATAATATGCATGGGTTCTTCTCTTGAGTGACTTTTTTGTGTGTGTGGAAACCAAGAGATGTAGGGAATTGCTCTGTTTTCTTTCTTTCTTTTTTTTTTTGGTTGTGTTTGTCTTTTTTCACCCCCTTTGTTCTTTCTTTTATGTTTTTTATGCCTGCTTACATTACAGTATCTATATACTCTTTCTTTTGTTTCTGTCACTGTAATCTTTACCAGCAGTCTAGATGCCTTAACAATGCAAACCCATTCTCCATTCAATCATGTTGTACAGTTTTCTACCCCTTCACCACAATTGTCTATTGCCACAGAGGAATTCACAAGAACTTGGGGACAAAGCACAAACTCGCTCCGTTTGGTGCTGAAGCCAGACTAGAACACAAAGAGCCATAATTCAACAATCTCACACACGCCCCAGATGTGCTAAATGTTACAGCAACGGCATGCTTCGAAAGGCGGTCAGAGCAGCCGGAGTCCACAATGCTTTTACTGCACATTAGTGTTGAAAGAAACACTTTTTTACAGCTTTGTTTTGTTTTTTTCTTTTTTAATAATGAAATGATTTCAACAGCATGATTGGAATATTTCCTCAAACCAATGAACGGCAACATTTTCACAACACCTAATTGTAGTTTCAAGAAGAAAACAGGCACTTGTCACAGCACAACTTTAAGCTCACAAGTGGAGTCGTCGGTATGACTCGAGTATCTGACAGCCGATTACGCCCCACCTCTCCCCCGGAGTCCTGCTCTCCTTGCAGTAGCTGCCGGACAACACAGTCCCATTTACAAACCACACAGAGTAACAACACGTGAGGAAGCATTTAAAAAAATTAAATAGAAAAAAAAAAAGAAGAAGCAGCTTCTTGGCCCATCAGCCGTTTCTCTAGTCTTTTCTTTGTGTGTCTTCAAGCTGTTGCTGGACAGAGAATAGGGCTTTTCTCTCTGCTTTTCTTTTTTCCAGGGCCTGGTTTTGTTAAGTGGGCAGAAAAGGGATCGTTTTAACGGCAGCGCCTGCTGACAGACAAGTGTTTTTCAGCCACTTGTGTTCCCGTGCCGGTCTGAGCCGGGGCAGGAGGATGTGAAGGGGGGGGAGGCAACATATCTGTTTCAAATGAACTACAGAGGTCTGTTGTCATACAATGGCATCTTTGTAAGCAAAGTTTCATCCCGATTATGAGTGTCAGTAATGGGTGACAAAGTTTTTGTATTTAGGTAACAAACCAGAACAAAACAAAAAATGAGATGCAAACCAAATAGCTGGTGTCTATTTTTTCCTCTGTTTGTCTTTGACTGCAAATACACTGAACAGCTCTATAATATAAGGGAATTAAAAAAAATTCTACTGTATAGATTGTTAATGTTTTTTGATGAAAATTGAGCTGTAAGATAACTTTTGGACTCTCACAATGTTATTAAAGTTACCTCTTGTCTGTGACTTTGTCAGGTGTGCTTTTTTTTAGATATCATTAAACAAAATAAAAATAAATCACCCTCTTACAGTTTTAGGGTTTTACATACAAAATCTGGACATATCAAAAGTTATCTGGTTTTACAAGGTCATAAAATTATTCAAATCTAACCTCAAGTGCACAAAAAAACGCAACAGATTGCGCTGTGTCATTTTTTTACTAAGCAAAAATGAAGCCAAAATGGAAAAGCTGTGTGTGAAAATATTTAATCTTCCCTATGGTCCAACAGCTTGTACAACCACCTTAAGCAGCAACAACATGAAGTAATTGTTTTTAGTATGACTTTATCAGTCGCTCACATGGTTAGGGAGGAAATTTGGCCCACTCTTCTTTACAGTGTTTCTTCAGTTCATTGAGGTTTGAGGGTATTTGTTTGTGCCCAACACAACATTTCAATCAGGCTGCGGCCTGGATTTTCACTGGAACATTGCAACACATTGACTCTTTTTTTAGCCATTCTGTTGTGGATTTGCTGATGTGTTTGGGATCATTGTCCTGTTGCATCATGGCCCAATTTGATCCAAGCTTTAGTTGCCAGGCAGATGGCCTCATATTTGACCCTAGAATACTTTGATAAACAGAGGAGTTCATAGTCGACTCAGTGACTGCAAGGTGCCCACAGTGTGTATGAGATGTCTGTGCTGATACACTGTGTTTGGTTTTGATTAAATGTAGCGCTGTTCACTATGGGTAAACATCTCTCCTTTGGTTTTATCTGTACAAAGGACAATTCACTAGAAGTCTTGTGGTTCATTTAAATGCAACTTTGAAAACCAACAGTAAGTCTTGCTGCAATATTCTTATTAAAAAAATTAGGCTTTTTCCTGCA
Organism: Kryptolebias marmoratus; assembly: GCF_001649575.2. Taxonomy (NCBI): domain Eukaryota; kingdom Metazoa; phylum Chordata; class Actinopteri; order Cyprinodontiformes; family Rivulidae; genus Kryptolebias; species Kryptolebias marmoratus. The sequence continues at coordinate 11,671,647 of NC_051438.1, forward strand.
AACCTTCCAAACGAGCCACACTTGTTTAGTCTCTTTTTAATTGCACTGTCGTGAACTTTAATCAGCTGACAAAGGGTTGCAAAATGTTGTCTGCTTGTAAATATTTTATTTTTCTAATTGTAAAATGATGGACTCTAAACTGTTTGATGAACTTTTACACATTGATGGGCAGCAACAGTTGCTTCTCTAAGATCGTTGCTGATGTTTTTTCCTCCCTGGCATTGTGATAACACCCACCTGTATGCTCCAGTCCACCAAACTGCCAAAGCGCCTCCTTTTACAGAGGTGGACACACTTCTTGATGATAAGTTAATCAATACAATTGAATAACAGAACTTGGCGGGTACTCAGATCTTCACACACAGCTGTTCCATTCCAGCTTTTATTTTGCTTCATAAATAATGCCCATTGTGGAATCTGTTGTGTGTATTTTTTTTCTATTTGAGGTTAGGTTTGAATTATTTTAAAGGTGGTAAAGACCAGATCATTTTAGTTATGTCCTTTTCTATAAAACCCTTAAATTGAAAGAGGGTGGACTTTCTTTTGCCCATGACGGTGTGCCTCATTCTACTCATAGAGCATTAAAGTGGATAACTCTTTACAGAAACTGCCTCCTCCAAACAGCTGGGATGGAGTAACTCCACAGGTCAGGAACAGGCCTGCATCGCCTCCCCCACCAGGCTCCTTCCTCTAATGAATCTAATTCATTAATGCATTACTGATGGCATGGTGAACATGGTTAGCCTGACAAGTTTCCTCCTAAACATATTAGTTAATGATGATTCCAAGGTTATTAATTGCGAAGGCACCAGCCCACCATAATTGAGTCATCATTTGCATATACCCGGTCATCAGCAGAAAATTAATTTCTTTTTTATTTTTTGCATATCTAATTTAGAGGCCTGCGATTGGATTAGCCAGTGGAAATTGCGGATCCCGGGATTCTGCTGACCTCAAAGTATTCCAGGGTCTCCACAGTAACAGGAGACTTCCGTAACGCCGCAAGGAGGGGGAGGGGGGGGGAGGGGGGCAGGACGACCTGGAAGTACTGATGAAAAAAAGGCCTAGTAAACACTGGGAGTGATTGTGTGTGTTTGCCTTTTTAATTACCCAGAGGTTCACAGCTGCACAGGGCCTCTTCTCCACTATATCTAATAACAGAGTTGATAGTTTGCTGACTAACATTAAAGTAGCATGGACAATTGTATCAGTAAGAGGTGAGTTACTGAATTACAGAGTTTACACGCTTAGTCTTGAGGAAAATGAGTTCTAGGGCCTAATGTTTCTTATTAGGAAGCTGAACATCAACGCCAAGTTGCACCAAAACGGCTCCAGGGATTTAACATTGCCCAAATGTGGAGTTGCAGTGCAATACACACATTCGGCTCCCTCCTTGCACACTCATAAATCATAAAAACGCACAGACAAAAGGTGAACCCATTTTTTGCTCTGTGTATCCAGCTGGTTTTTTAGGCCTGCATAGACTGGTCAGTGTGGGAGGAGGACAATGGGAGTGGGAGGCCGAGGGCAGCGCTGGAGCCAGCGGACCTCAGCCCTCTGGAGACCTAACATTAAAAGCGCCGTTCCTGGAAAACACCGGATACAGTCGGCAGAGCCTTCGCACATCAAGCGAGGGTGCTGCTCAGGAGCCTCTGTGCTTCGAGTATCCTAATGAAACATATTAATGCATATATTCCTCACGCTCCTACTCCACCTCCTTATTTTCTTTTCTTTTACTCATTCTCCTCCCTGCATGGACACGCGAGGGGAGGAAGCGCAGAGAAGCGCATTTGAAAGAAAAACAGGAGTCCCCATGGGGATCCCCGGATAAAGAAAAGAAAGGAAAGAAATGGAAAGGAGAGAGGATGGGAGTGGGTGTATGGGGGTATTCAGAATAGAGGTAGACAGTGAGCAAAACACAAGGACTGGTGGAATGAATATTAATAGTTTTCTGTGCTGGAAAATAGTCACATTGGACATTATAGAGAGAGATGTAGGCAGGGGGAATGAGAAGCAGGTTGCATTCTTGGCCTCGCTTGCTGAGTTTGTGTGCATTAGAAGGTACACACAAGTCACTTTTCTGCAAGTCTGTATGCACAAGCAGCAAGACAGGGAATATATCTGGGTCCAGGCACACCAAGGATTCGTGGTCTGCTCTCTCCCTTGTGTGGTCGTTTCCCACAATAATTATCCCAGTGACTGTGGGTGTCTGTCTATGATCTGTGTGGTACCTGTCAGAGGGAGCCCGGCGGAGCCCGTGCTTTATATTCCCAGTAATTGCTGCTGCTAATTTACTGTGCGTTGGCCTAATGAGTAAGGGAGGTGAGGGGCTGGGGTATGTAATGGATGTTAGAGAGCTAGAGATAGGGAGATGCATTTCAACACTGCCTGCAGAGAGAGGTAAGAGGGGAGGAGGCCGGCGAACTGTGTGTGTTAGGCAAGCATGTAGAACACTTATCTTTATTGTTCTACTAAAATGAAAAAAACAAAAGATAAGCTGTTTCCTCCCCCCCACCTTCCTTTTACATTCCCTCTTTCACTCCCCTTCCATCCTCCCGTCAGCTGATGGCGACTGCAGCGAGCACATTAGCTTTTTGTTATGTTGATTAATGATAAAATCAAATCCATAAATAATATAGATTATTTATTACATTTATTCACATGCTAATTAGAGAAACCTCAGAGAGATGGCCTTTTTTTTTCATCTGCCGCCAACTGACATTCACACACAGTCACATATTAATGTCATTCACACTTTGAAGAGCCAGAGCTGTCTTGTGATGGGGACACGTCCACCCTTCATTTCTCCCTAATGAGGTCATGATAGAGGCCAGTGGTTTCAGCAGGCGCACACGCCCCTGTTGTCATCCGCGCGCACACACCCTCTCAGCACACACTCGACGAGCGCTGGATTGACGGGGTCGTCTTTGATTGATGCACCGCGGGTTCTTCCACATGTTCTACAGCTCAGTCATTTAATTATGTTTCCCAAGCATCATTAAGTACCATTATATTCTATCATATTCTAATGAGAGAGGTGGCCAGTCACAGGACAAGCTAATTGGTGATTAATGTTGTGTATCAGTGAGAAACAACGCAAGATTGGCCATTTAATGACATAACGCTGTATTTAAGTGCTGAATATGTAAAAACACAAACAAGAGGAAAGAAATTAGGGAGGCTGGTTGGAATCAAAACAAATATTATCTCATATTACCGTAAAGCAATAGTTCCGATCGTTTGAAGTGGGGTTCTGTGGAAAGGTTATGAACAGTTGACATCTTACCTATCACAAATAGCTCTTTGAACGGGCTCATTTTGGAGAAAAATGTTGCGTTCCCTTTACCTTTGACCTCAGATCTGAGAATGACGTCACATTCAACACATTAGAGTTGCAACACAAAAAATCAGTAGAATTTGCTCGTTGTTGAGCTCGACTAGAGCAACAAGACAAGAAAAACATGTTTTTGTTTGCGTTCCATGCATTCAAACACTGTAGCAACTTGTTTCCTAGTAAAGGTAGTACAGTACTATGTGTGCAGCTGATTTAATGAGATACAAAGAGTCAAAACCAAAAGTAAAAAGTTAATTCCTGCAGCTATGACCACTTTTTATCTGTGAGGTAGCCATTTTGGTTTTCAAGGTTGAGATCGATCAGCAATCTCCAACTTTCTGAGTACGAGTTCTGCCTTTGGTGGGCGTTTCAGCAGGTTTTCCAGCTTTGAACTAAGAAATTCCGACTTTCAAGTCCAAATAAAATGCACAAATAGAGTTTAATTCTGACTGGACTGACAAGCTCACTGTTAGTCTGAGCAGACAAAGACCAAAATGAAATCCTGCTGTCCTGAAACAACTCTAATCTTAAAAGATTAACAGTGATTAATGTAAACACTATTCTATAAACCTTTACAGTCCCATTTTGCTTTATACTATTACTGACATAGAATTATATGATTATTTGCAAGCACTGAGTGCGGCGACCGCAGCCAGCGGTGATGCTGCATCCTGTGGCAATTCTTACAGAAATATCTTATTATTTTTGAGAGAATAAAAAAGTAACATGAGACTGATGGCAGTTTAAGGGTTCAATAATTGCGATTGGAAGAACCGCTCTTGTCTTAGGATGGCAGCAATCCACCTCAGTCTTGGCCTCGTTTGGACTAGCCACTGGCTGGTCAATCTGGTCAGAATTATACTCTGTTTTTTTCCCAAACTGAGGTCATTCAAAGAGCTACCTACAACAGGTAAGATATCAACTGTTCAAAACATTTTCACAGAACCCCACTTCAAAAGATCTGAGCTATCCCTTTAAGGGTCTAATCTCACACACACCTCCTGCATTATTTCCTCAATTGTTTACCCCTTTTAGCTACATTACACACACTTACTCAGATAATGCTTGAACCCGCCTCTACAGACATAACTCACCTGCTCCTCCAGATTAACCACTAACTCAGTATTGATGCACCGCGTCGCAGGTAGGTACACATGAGAGAGAGAGAGAGAGAGCTCTCACACACACACACACACACACATACACAGCACACAGACACAAACATGCTCATCTGGTATTGACATGCCGCGCGGCTGTAGGTGTTTCCATTTAAGGTCAGTCAATTGCCTTAAGTATGTAATGTTAGGAGGGGGGTCCGTAAACATGTCAAATTAGCAGTAATGAATGAGCAGACACCGGCAGGGGGAACTGTCAGGGTGCACGCTCAGGACAATACATTACCCTGAGTTATCCCGGCCTGCCCTCATTGTCACACACTCACACACACACAGACCTAGCAGACACAGGGTGTAAACTAGCGGGACCCATTCAGCGGTCACACACTCTGCCTTAATGGGATGTGAGGCTGATTGGTGTCCAAGAAATGGAAAAGGAAAAGAAACTTCAAATAAAAAGTGATAAGTAATATATATATATATTGTTTGGATTAAAACAACCCTAAAAGTAGGTATTAAAGTTGATTGACAGAGCCAAAATAAAGGGGAAAATAAAAAATTAAATCTTTTTTTTTTAATGAAAATAGATAAACAGAGGACTAAGCCAGAGGGAGAAAAAACAAACTTGTGATATTTATTTTTTTCCTTTTCAGTGTTGAAACAGGAAAAGGACCTCTGGTTTAATAAACCATGAATCCTTTCACAGAGGGTTTGTATGTTATTCTTCGGAGAACCAGATATGTGGGGAGAGACGGGCAGATAGAGAGAAGCAGGGAGCAGCAGGAGGAAAGGAAAAAAAAAAAAAAAAAGAAATCTTCTGCAGCCATATGAATTTAGCTCTGCTCTTCGCCACACGCACACACAACCCACTTTCAGACTGTATGTTAGTTTTGGGCTGGAAGTGTGGGATGAGGGTGGGTTTGGGGGAGGGGGTTACACATCCTCCTCAGGTCCAGCCTGAGCAAGAACCGGGAGATATCATTTCATCTGTAAACAATTAAATCTTCTTCCTCTTTGACAGTTTGTGAAAATATTGCTTGAACGTATTTGCTCTGCAGAGAAAACCATCTGCTCACCACAACAATGCATGGTTCTCAGTTAGTGCATAAGCAGGGCAAAAAAATAAAATCAAAATCATGTCCACTTGAATTTCTACACTTTCTGCTCTGTGGGTAAAGTGATAAATAAACACAAACATGAACCTACTGTCTCTGTATGTTGTCTCCTCGCCTCTCGCCCTCCTCTCGCCCTCCCCTCCTCCCTCGCCGCCTCTCCTCCTTCCTGTAACAAAGGTTACATTGATCATGTTTCTAAAAAGAGTCTCTGTATTTCCACAGGGCTCCTGCCTCTGATATGTTTTCCTTGGCAGCTCGGCCTTCTTACTTTTGTCATTCACTCAGCATATTTTAACAAATTAGAAACATTAGAAAGAGGGATGGCGGCCATGTTTTGGTTCGCTTTCAAAACTCTTACGGCTCGCCACAATTATATTTCAAAACACGGGGCGAATTGTTTGACAGTCCGAGCCGAAAGAAAGCCCCTAAAAACAACTTCTTCATTAGAAACACATGCGTCTCACAATTAAGAGCCCGGGCATTATGTTAATGTGTGTTTGCCTTGGTTCGTTTGTCGTCGTGTGAAAGGTCACGCGAGTGAACAGTGTGCGCGCGTTGCGGGTCATGGCTGCCCGGCGTGTACGTGCTCGTATGTGTGAGGGACAAAAGGGACACAGTGCTCCACATAACAGCATTACAGATGGCTGTAGTGAGTGGTTGTGACAGTGAAAGCGAGTGAGTTCCCACTCCATACAGATGTACTCTGAGTGACCTTACAAACACAGTGGAACTAAAACAGGCCTCCCTACCTCTTCGCTCTCACTCTGGCACACACTGCCAATTCTCACTCGGCCCTCGCGGGGCACTAAAAGTTGTTTCCTGCGCCAGGAATACATCAAGGGCCAAGAATATATAAGCAGCGATCAGCAGTAATGCATAGCTACGGTCCAGGAAAGCATAACTTGGACTAGGTAAATATTGGACTGAAGGATTAGTAGCTTTTGCCACCTATAAAAGCAGGACTGGTATGCCAGCCTGACTTAACGACCCCACGCTCTGACTTTACCGTGGATTGTTTTACCAAGAAACCGCTGTGGACAAAGAGGACATTTCAGCAAGATTGCTTTATGGGGGAAAAAGGGTGGAGGAAAAGTAGAAATTAGTTCAACAATTGCTCCTTTCCGTTCACTGACCTAAAGACTATTAAAAAATAATAATTTGAGTCCGGACGGGGGCTGATTTTTATGTTTCACTTTATATGAAAAAGCAAGGCCCACCCTTGTTGCCCCTAGATTTCTTTTCTTAAATAAGTGAACAATAAAATGCAAAGTTTCAAGATGATATACTCAACTTAGCAACATTATCTCCCACCACCGGAAGGCTGACAATAATAAGATTTTGGTTGTGTGTGTGTGTGTGTGTGTGTTTTATGTGTTTGTCTTTTTGTAAAACATCTCATGAGCCACTGGACAAAATTTATAGAAAGTCTCAGAATACTATCAGATGATGATCCTCTATCATCTTGAAGTTAACCCAATTCAAGATGGCTGCCACAGCTAATCAACCTTAGCACAGACAAAAAACGTTGATATTTTAGTCAGTTTTACAGACACTGAACTAAAGTTTGGTGTGGTAGTAGCTGAGACTGATCCTCAACAAGTATTTTGAGCGCAAACAGATTGACCAAGATTTTTTTTTAATAGGAAGTAATCATTTGCTGTACATCAACAACTGATTGAACTTTTGGGTTCAACCTAATTTAAGATGTTTGCCACAGCTAGCTGATCATAAAAGATACAAAAATGGGTAAAATTCAGGCAGTTTTACAGATAATGAGGTGAAATGTAATGTGTAGAAGCTTAGATTGATTGATCTTGATTGATCTTGCAACATTGTGTGACTTTGCATCACGTTGTTTTCAGTGTTTCACCATTTCTAAATAAAACAGTTATCTCAGTTTAAACTCTGGCATGAAATGTGATGGGTGATATGCATTCCTTTAAGGCCTTTAATTTACTTCTATACTGGTGGTGTAACCCAGATTTAATATCTCAATATGCCAAATAGGAAAAACAGAGATTTTTCTCATCATGTTTTGTGAAACACGCATGGAGTTAAACAAATGAAATAAATCAAAAATTGTTTTGCTATCTTTTGCTACAATGTCTCATTACAAGCAGAAAACACCAAACAGAAAAGTTAATAAACGTATTAATAAAGTCATTCTGCGACGGCAATAACTTTCACTTTGTTCTAGAACTAATATCTCATATCAATATGATATGAATGACAAATTTTATTTAAATGCAATCTGTAGAAGTAACCAACAGACAAAGACCTGTGGAAAAAACAGCATTTTCAAATAAAAGTATTTGTAGTATGAGTAGCCAACATGGGAGTCTTGTCCCAGACCTTTAAAATGTGACCTTTTTTTGCATTTTAAATAAGTAACATGTAATATTTAATTTAACTTTTGCTTTTTCTGTCTCTCATGAACAAACGATTCACATTTAAGGACGTAGTTACCGGCTTCACCCTTTCACCCTAATATTTTAAATGCTTTGTTTCTACAGCAGCCCAGAAGGGACAAACTCAAATGGTTGTTCCAGCTGGCTTTTTACACGTTCTGCTTCCACCATGGGCTCGTTCAGATGGAAGGTGTTTGTGCTTTTCATTTAATACCTGCAGATGTATCAACAACCAACTGGACATTTCAGACCTGCGTTGCGTCAGTTATCCAGCAGGGAGCGACTCTTGTGGTTGTAAAAATTAGTCTGCAAAGTAGTACCGTACATCATAAAATAAGTTTTCTACTCCATTTACTTTTTATCGCCCACCAAAGTCATTGGATTTACATCTGGAACTCACTAACGTTTTGAGTCAACCCAATTCAAGACAGCTGTCAGAGCTAACCAAGCTTAGCTAACGCATAAATGACAATAAGTCAGTCATTTTTGCACATATAGAGCTAAAATCTTAAGTGGTAGCTGAGAGTCATCCCCGACATATACTCCAAGCACAAACAGATTAAGCGAGATCTTGTCATAATGGAAGAAATGGTGCATAATATTATTGTTCAAGACTTGACCAAAAGGGCTACAACTCTGTGATTTCTCAACATAAGATGATCTTAGTTTAAAACTTTTGCATGAATGATGGGTGATATGCATTCCTTATGGAGTACTAGGTCTTTAACTTACCAAAGAACTAATGAGCTTATCTTGTTTTTATGATTTAACAAAGAAAGATGGGTATTTTTTATGTTTGACAAGATGTTTATGTTTTTTAATTACATCCAACAACACATAGAACCGAGCCCAAACTTATTTGGTGAATGTCTCAAAGTTATTTCATGTTGTCTTAAGTTAAGCAGCCAATCTGAAAGAGGGAGTTTCAGCCTTTAGTTTCAAACAGGATTCAAAACCACAAAATGTCCAGAAACATGTGTTTCATTGTTCACTGCAGTGTCTATCCACTTTGCCCACTCTTTTTCTTTCTTCTCTCACCCACAACAGAGAAGCCATGTGTTGTAGCTTCTTGTGGAAAGAGAGAGAGAGAGAAAAAAAAATAATAATAACAAAAAAAATCATAGTTTAAAAATCTATGTAATTTTTTGTATTTTCAAAAATGGACAAACATAAAACTTTAAGAACTTAATATATTTTGGCCTCATATATTGTCTAAAAAAGTGAAGCAATTTTTTTTCCACTTATATATTTAAATATAATGCATGGCCAAATATAACTAAAACCTTTATTTCAAAGCCTTTTCAAGACACTAGAATATCTAAAAGCATGGTTGAAAATGACAAAATTACCATTTTCTTTTAAAGAAAACACACAACCTTTCAGTCTTTTGACCTCCTCACAATGGATTTACCACCCCACCCTTTTATGCCTCTGTCCGTCTCTTTTTCGATCCAAATCTGTTTTTGACGGTCTGTCTCGGAGCATTCTTCTGCACGCTGTGATGTTGAAACTGATGTCTGTCTTTGCTTGCTCATTCTTTCACTCCTCCTCATGAGCCAGCTCTTTTCTCGCGGTGGGTTGTGAAACAACAAGAATGTTTTTTAAATTTTAGTGCGGTCTCGGCCGCAACATTTGTTTCCCATTTGACAGATTCAGAGAAAGAACGAAATTCTTCGGAGAGAAACTGATGTTTGCATGATATAGTTCAAAAAATGTGACCTTTACTAAAAGTCTCTTCTCCCCCCCTTCCTTTAAATATCCCCCCCTTTCTCCCTTTCACTTCCTTCTGCTCCCCTTTCCTCTGCGGGTTTGAGGCCAAAAACAGTCACCTCATCTTGTATTGTGGGAGAGATTGTAAACTTTTCATTGAGCGCATGTGGAAGTGATTTGCCTGTAATCTCCAGTAATTGTGAGCGCAACACAGAAACAGTCTGGAACAGATTGGCCTCATATATTCTTTTTTTTTTCTTCTTCTTCTTCGGGGTCACAATGAGCTTATCTCAACATTTCGCATCTTGACTGATTGAGTTATCATATCACATTTGCTGTTAAGAGCTGAGCGATGTTAACAAATGTAACCGGAGAGCCCGAAATGCTGCCTGAAATCACAAAGAGGAAGGGTGCTGCTTGAGGAAAAGTCCACATATCAATGTCAGCGTGACCCGCAGAGGCCTGACTTTTTAAAATGCGTGACATTTAAGAGCTCTGGTAGGGATGGGGAAACAAAAAATGCTGTTAAAAAAGCCACCGTTAGAAAGTGCCCCATCCTAAATCTTTTTCCCAACACACGCACTTCGTCTTTCACACACACACACACACACACACAAAGTGAAGAGCGTTGTGCTCAGTTGCTGCCGAGGTGCAAATGGTTTGTCTCTGTGCATCACTGACCCAACGCTGCTCCTTCACCTCCTCTCTCCTCTACCAACCCCTTCTTGACTCTGTCCATCAAAGCTCCACCTCACACACCACTCTCTTTTGCACTTTTGTCTCTGTGCCCTCTTCCTCCCCTTCCTCCTTCTCAGCCACCCCTCCCTCCCCGCCAATAATCTGTCTGCATGTCCTCTGCTTGTTGTACTTTCTGGTTTTCCCGGCTCTCAATTTGTTTTCTCTCTGCTGCCTCAGCCCCGTTGGCTCTCACTTCTGTGAGTCCTGATGAATGAGCAATCTTCTTGCATTGTACTCCGCCATCCTTGTCCATGTTTCACATTGGCTCATTTGATTCTCACCCACCGGTGCTCTGCGGACAGTCAGGGAGCCGGGGAGCCGGGGAGCTGGGGGCCACACAGCTGTCGTGTAAAAGCGCGTGTCAACTGTGCTGCCACGAAGCCTACAAGTGATTAAAACCCTTCAACTCGGGGTTGCTTCATCACAATCATTAGTCTTTCCTTGTCCTACCTTCTGGCTGTTAAACCCCACCGAGCTCCCACCCTCCCCGTCCGTTAATAATATTCACTTTGCCTCTGATACATTAGCCAGTGAATGATAGGGCAAAACCCTGGCCTAATTGCTTTTCTTCTTGTAAAGTCTCAATTCATTTTTGCTGAGGAGACACAGAGATGTGTGCACATGCATGGGCTGACACACACACACACAACCCCACCTTCACACTGCTGCTTTATGATGGATGGGGCTGAGGATGCATGGGGGGAGGAGGGGAGAGAGACTATAGGGCTGTCTATGTGTGTGTGTGTGTGTTGGTTGGAGGTGTGTGTGTGTGTGTGGTGGGGGGTGGAGGGTGGTGGTAGAGAGAAAGAGAAGCTGAGCTGAGGAGCTCTGATTAACGACACAGAGAAGGGGTCCCAGAGGAACTAAGGGGGGGGAAGGGGGAGCAAAACTATCTGGGGCCAGCTGAGAGAGAGAGAGAGAGAGAGAGAGAGAGAGAGAGAGAGAATGAATATGTGTGTGTGAGAGAGGGCACAAAAAAAACAGGTAGAAAAAGGGGGCGGTGGGGAAACATGTTTTCTTTTCATGCCTTTCATTACTCCGACTTCACAAACACGTGGAACTCTCTGTATTCGTCATTATCTTCTGCAAACAGGAGCCGCGGCCCCCGCTTGTGCATTCCTTCTCTTACCGTTATGACACACGCCCTTCAGATTAAATCTTATCGCCTCGGCTACCTTAACGATCCCGGAGCCCAGCACCTCAGGCTTCTGTCCGCGGTGCTGTCAGAAGGGAAAACGGTGTGTGTTGCCAGAATACAGGCCATCACCTCTCCCTGATTGCACATGAGAGCAGAGGTAATGGGAGTGTAATAGCACCTTAAGTACCCTGCTCTTACTGACACTGGCTGGATAGCATTACCCCTTGTGTGGCAGAGAGTGTGAGTGGGGAGGGAGGGGGAATGGACTGGCATATGTGCAAGTTTTTCTTCTGTCAATCCATTTTTTTCTCTCTCTCTCTCTCTTGCTCTCGATGAGGGTGGATATGTGTCTAAAAGGAGGTCTGATCGAGTTTTGAGTGCGCTCATGTTTTCCCTGAGGGTCGCCTGAGCCGCAGCGATCAAAGAGAGAGCTGGAGGTTAACTGACCAGACCCGAGAACCTCCACAGAAAGACCTGAGGGACGTCTCTCTGTTAGCCCAGGTTCCAATCATCCGCGCATAAACACACACACACAATCCGTGAAGCCGCGAGGGCAGAAAGCAGGGGCGCACTCAGAGTGATCCGGGGGGGATTTAAAGATCTGTCAGGCCCAAACTAACTTTGTCACTTCACTCATACTGCTGTACCCTCTCGCGCAGTATCCATTACCTCAAATACGTTCACTACAACACATCAAATAGCTTCATCCCAACTTCTGCCTCAGAAAATTCACAGAGAGACGCCTTCCGCTGACATGGAAGTCCTGTAAAGTGAGTATAAGTTATATAGCGGTGGTCCCTGGAGGGAAAACTCAATGACTAGTCATGTACTAGAAAGTTAGACTGTATTCCCGAGTAGCTCAAAGTATATTGTGCTGAAGGACTGAGAGGGGTGCACTGCTGCTGGAAGTTAAGCTGGAAGTTGTTTTAAAAAAGGAGAGAAAAGGAACAAGCAAGTGTGTGAACATGTTCAACAGTGCAAATGGGGAAGAGTGTGAGTCGCAGAAGTGGGTGTGTGTATGTGTGTGTGTGTTTGAACATGAATAAGAGATACCCATCACAGGCAGCTGCTGTGGTGAGGAGAGACGGCTAACACCAGACAGATGCAGCAAGAAGTTTCCTTGAAAATAACTACTTGTTGATCCCATGGCTCCTTACAGCGATCACATATTTTATTAAAAATATGCAGAATTCATAGTTAAAAAGCCATACAACAGGTTCTGCCAGAGAGTTTTGCTACCATGGCCTCTAATAATCCTGACAATGATCTAAATCTCTTTCTTAACTCACAAAAAAATTGCATTAAGAACTACTTGGGCACATTAAATTTATTTTTCCATGCAACACTTTTTGTTTGTGTTGAAAAAGCCCCATGAAGACTCACCAATGTGCAAAGATTTTATAACGTGACTTGTTAATACCATGAACATGGACAGTGTGATTTATTTTGAGTCCGTTCTATGTGAACCAGAGTACATTACCCAAAATAAGGTCTGTGGGGAAGAAAAAAAAACCCAACCCATGAAAATTATTTAATGTTTTTTTTGTTTTGTTTTTTACAAATTTGGAGAAAATCTTAAAAAAAGAAAATGAAACAGGAACCATAAACCTATAACTATAAACTATAAAGCCTATAAACTAAAACAAAAAAGCACATAGAGTAAACTACTTACTTTTAATTTTGTCTTTTGTTAATTAAAGGGACAAAAGTAACTTTCAGAACTAAAGTATGCTACATGTCTAGAATCAACAAATTTCAAATTTTGACTTACATAAGACTTGCTTCAGGAATAGTCTGTGCTGGTGTCGAGTGATACCACCTAAAACTAATATTATAATATTTTTGGGCTTTATAGCAATGCACAACAACTTTATTATTGTTTATTTCAAACTTATAATGCAGTGGGCAGGCCATGACTTGAAGACCTCGGCCCTCTGACCCTCATTTCCACATTGGGTTTAAAAAAAAAATACAACAAACATTGCAACTGTCCTTTTGAATGATCTAACAGCTGAACTGGCTTTTAACTAGTTCAGCTCCAAAACCAAAAAAAAAGTGTAGCCTGGCAGTCCAGTTGAAGAAACAGAAGGTACCACGAATGAACATAATTACAAAAATAAACAGCAGCTCATGTTTGGAAGAAAGTGCAAATTGTCAAGAAAGCTACGGGAAAGGAAAACAAAAACATGTAAGGTAAGATTTAGACAAAAACCATGTCTGTTGGAACTATATGGTCAGGACATAAATTTTTTAAAAAGTGTAAGATGTAAAATAAACACATTTTCAGGAGAGCAACTTAATACTAACAATGAAGCATGGTGGTGGAAGTCACATGGCATTAGGGTTTGGGGTTAATTTGCTCTTCAGAGATTAAGTGACATAAAGCCACTGACTTAATTATAAAGTCTGAATCAGATCGAAGTTTCTAGATGTCTACACGATGTGTGTTTCCAAGTTTAAAGCAAATCATGATGCCACCACTTTAAAAGCCCAGATTTGAATGTGAATTCACAGGCATGGGAATATAACTGGCAGTTTGTGGCGTAAGAAAACCTCAAACATTGTTTTTTTTTAAAACATTTCAGCAACTCAGTGCCAGACTTTGATGGACAGTTACATAAAAATATTCCCATTTGAGTAACATTTACAGAAACATTTGTCTGCAAAATATGTGCTTTATACAAAGAAAGTTGTTATTAATGCTAGTGAGCTGTTACAAAATAAAATTCTTTTTGTAAAAAAAAAAAAAATTTTTTTTTTTTAATGGGACATTCAGCGTGTTTGTTAATAGCACATAAAGTCAAAGTCTGCTTTGAATGCCCCTCTTATAAACAGAACTCTGTATGTGTGTGTGTGTAGTGGAGGGGGTGCGGGGGGGGGTGCGTATGTGTGTGTGTCCTTGTTGTGTTTACATGACTGCACAGAGATAAAAGAGATAAAAGCGCATGTCTTTTTCAAGTGGCTTTTATGGTATTTCTATAAGTCTCAGACATAATAAAAGTGCACAGACAATTAAAAAAAAATAGATCGGGAGAAAAAGAAAATCTTTCTTTAACTTTCAGAGCACAAACATCCGGTGTTCTGTCCGAATACACAAATTATTAGGAAATAAAAAAAGGAAAAGAAGTCCTCCAACATTTTATTAAGGCATTAAAACCTGCAGCAATATTAGGTGTCAACACTAATGAAAAGTCGAAGTGTAAATCAACATATGGTGGTTTAAATGCTCAAACTTTGCTGAAATGTAATCCAGCAATCCTTGTACTATTTCATATTAATTCTGTATGTGTTTTCCTAAAAGAAATAACTTCTTCCCGCAAGTTAAATATGACTCAAACTGTGACACTAAGAGCCGAGCTGTTTGAGAAGGTAACGGCAGCGCATGAGTGTGTGTGTGTGTGTGTGGGTGTGTTTGAGGAAGGGGGCTGGGCCCAGGATCCTGCTGCTGGGTAACATCTCTGTCAGGACGGCTTTGCTCCATCACCACCCCACTTCCACGCACGCACACACACAAACACACTCCATCAGCATCCGCTCAGGGCTCATCAGTCGCAGTGGCGCACATGTGGCCGGAGTATTCTAAACAAAGCTTTATAAAGAGCTCAACTCAGACGGCCCCGTGTGACAGTCAGGGTACTAATGACGCCTGGAGACCACTAAACACAACACTGACAGACCAACGGCCTGCAGGATATGCACACATACACACACACATATATATATACATGCAAACACACATGCAAGTTTGCATTGTGGCAACAAACTCTCACAATCACTATGGCAGGATGGAGCACATGCTCACCAATGCACACAAACTAATGAGAAAACACACACACACCTTGTGCCCAAGGGCATCTGTCCGCAGCCTAAGAGCTCCCAACTGTTGAGGAGAAACAGCTCAATTAGCTCAGTGGAGGAACTAACGAAACACATCTCTGCACACCACCCACCCACACACACACATACACACACACACACTCAGAATCGCATTGATCCCTCTCCAGTCTGTAGCTTTAATTGGTGCGTTGATGATGCTGCAAGCGAGTGGGATCCTTCAGGCAACCGTAGCATGACTTCCAGCTCTTTATTTCTCATTTAAAGTTGAAAAACACCCACATTTCCTCCTTCCAATTTCGTGCCGCAGACTGCATTCGGTTCCTTCTGCAAGTCCTTTTTGACTTTTCTACATTTAATCTAATCTTGCCGCTGTGTGGTAATGCCAAACCTGAGATCACAAAAAGCACACACCGCAGTCTTAAAAACCCATCTCGGCGCCATAAATATCTAATAGCTTGATGACTTTGTTGCTCCCAGTAGATTGAGCAGTTGTAAAAACCATCTAAGCATTATGTGCATGTCCATTAAAATTACGCACGCAAATGCTCAATGAGCACCTTCGATTCAAATGCACCCGACTCCCACCCGCCCGCCCACCCTTTCAGAACACATACACAGTGTTGCAGCAAAGTTATTGAGAGCAAATGGGATAGAGTTATTTCCATAAAGGGTCTCAGCGGGTCTCAAGGATCTCTACTCCTGCCGACTGGGAGCGATTTAGCGTAGCACACTCTGGTATATTAGTAACCGAAGATGTCTGGGGACAAATCTGCTCTCTCTAAAACTCTATCCCTTAGTCTGACCTCAGGAGCATTTACAACTGGGACTTGGAGGCTCGCTCCATCTTCCCTCTCTTTTGCTGACTTGTTAGTTCTCCTTTTCTTTGCCACTGTTGGATCTTGAATCCGTTCTTTCTTTCGTTCTTTCTTGGGACTTTCACTCATAGATGCATATCATTTTTTTTTCTTCTCCCCCATTCGTCGCCCTCTCTTTGCATTCCACTCATATCCCACCCCTGTTTTGCCACATTTCTCCTTCTTCCATCCATCTGCTGTCTCTTTCTCGCTCCCCATCTTTCTCTCCATCTCCCTCCCTCCCTGCTTGGCCCCAGGGACGGACTGCTGATAGACTGTGTACACCAGCTGCCCAGGGGCTATTTTTAAGGAGCATTTGTCCTTCTCCTTTCCTCTGGAGACTGACTCAACCCAACAGCATCTCATCCATGCACACATACACACGCAGAAAAACACACACGGGCATTAACACATGCACTCATTAGCCCATGAGCATGCAAGCGCCACACTTTCTCTCCCCTGCTCACGCTCTCTTTCTCACACACACACACACACACACACACACATTCTGCGTCCAAGGGCATTCTGTAGGGGCAGCTTGTAGTGCCGTAGCTTCAGCTGCACAGGAGCCCAGGCGCTCCCCAGCCAGCCTCAGAGGGCTCATAAAGCTACCCTCCTCCTCCCAAGGCCTGACTAATACTCTCCCTTGTTCGAACAGTGCCTTACAATAGTTTGGTAAAACAATACTGTAAAACACTGTTGCCGAGGATTGCGTCAGGCTGCTTTCATCGCTAAACTCACAGCAGCCAATGGGGGCCCTTAAATAATGCATACAGGAAGTGGGAAGCTCTGTGGCACCCCGCGCGCTGCTGCCTTAACGCCCCTGTTGTCTGTCTGACTTGACCAATCATCATGTTCCACAACGAGAAATAAAGCAGACATGTCAAATCTTTGAAAAAACAAAAAAAGGTAAAATTATTTCAATTTCCAGTTTCAACCTTGGTAATAATGACCGTAAAGGAAATTGTTAACGCGCTGCTAAATCATGTTCCGAGTGTGAACGTGGCTTTTGTGTTTCGGCAGCTTAAAAAGTGAAGGATAAAATGAATCCTCAAACAACTGCTCCGGCAACCTCGTTAAGACATTATTTACCTTCATCGTTAGCCAAGGAGGAGGACACTAAAAATCTGTCGGCAGCCTGAATCGCCTGCTCGAGTGTCTGAGCGCTGTTTAATTGTGCCATTTATCAGCCAAAAAAGAAGCCTACACACTCATAAATAAACACAAAAGCCCGTGCACAGGAATTATAAAACTGTCAGGGCGAAACCCACAAGTGAGGCCGGTGCTGATGCATATTAAGTGATTTAGTCGGTGAAGGAGTGGAGCAAAAATAAAAAAAAAAAAAAAAAATATGATGGTTAATTTAAGAGTCATTAAAATTGTATGAATGTGCATTGCACTTGCTTGGAGTGGGATTTTCTCTGATCGGTAACGAAGAGAGAGGAGAAAGAGCAACGCAGGCTGCCACACATTGTGGTTTATAAACTCACTGATTGATCAGGAGAAGCAAACCTGCAAGAGAGGTCCAATCAATGTCTCTGCCTCAAGATGGAAGGGGGGGCAGATGCTGGTGGGAGAGTGCAGGTGGGCAGGAGTGCACTCTTTTTCTCTGTTTATGTTTCCAACCTTGTGCGTTTCATGCATATCGAAGTGCATGCTTGAGTGTGTGTATGTGTGCTTGTGAGCTTCCCTCATTTGAGGAAAGACAATGTTCTACATTCCACAGGGGAACAGAGTCATTACTGAAGCAGGAACTCGAGCCTGGGGGCCACGGCTCTGCGTGTAGTGCGAATAGATCGAGCTCGTTTCTCGCTGAGACGTGATGTAGAACACTCACTCTGCCATTACAGGTGCCCTGCAGTTCAAACATCACTTCCACCTTGTTTCAGCAGGAGGGGAAAAAGTTGACAAACAACTATCTCGCTGTGTGACAAGCTGAAGTGAGGACATTATTTACCTCGGATGTAAATGCTGCAGCCACCCAAAGTGAGTTTATGTCAAACATAAAGCGGGTTTGCGTTTACATTGTTAAGGTGACATGCAGATTTGGAATCCAAAGCTTATTTGGCCTACAGTGGCCTCGAAGGGATTTGCCAGCTCTGAAGCCCTCTGCTGCCCTCTGTTGGTGGCTCAAACTCAGACACCCCCCCCCCCCCCCCCCCCACACACACACACACACACACACACACCCCACAACATCCTCCACTCACAGTCCGGGTATGAACATATGGCAGCTGTATATCACCAAATAACAGGTGTGCAAAAGATTCCTCCGTCTCTTTCTTTCCTTTTTTTCACAGTCTCCGTCCTGCAACGGAGCAGACTTTGTGCGGCTCAGGTTAATTTCCCCCGTTGCCGACACACAGTTCATTAGCACAGCCCACAGGAAACTATTGTTCCATTATAATAGACAGCAATCAGAGGTGAGGTCTGATAACACCTGCTGTCACCTGATGCTCCGTCTGTTCACCTCTCCGTCCCTCTAGCTCTCTCTTCATTCCCATCTAGGCTCCTGCAGGATGATATTTTTTTGCAGATATATTTAAAATGTCACTGTAATTTGTATTTTTTTCGCCCCCACTTGTTTTCAGTTGTATTCTTAGCCACTAAATTAGGCGTGACATATCTGGGTTGCGATCGCCCTCTCTCACAATTGTTAATGCATCTATATAATGCTTAGTCTCCTTTTTTAAAAACACAAATGCCCACAAATTGTGAAAACACACACACACACATCGTGCAAAACAACGCATCCTCTGACTTTGCATCATTTAAACAAATACATCTTTTTGCGCAAATCAATGGACATTTTTAATTCATTTGTTTTAAAGGCCTTTTCCCTCTTTGTTCAAATGTCTGTTTGCAGTTTTCTGAAATGCCTCCACAGTGGACCTGCAGTCATTAAACACTGTTACAGGCTCCCTGCGTGCTCGCAGTACAGCGAAGGTAATGTCGATTTTGATTGACACTCCGGGTGATGTGTAAGAAAATATGAATATTTACAGTATTAGCATTAGTCATGGTATAAATTCCAGTCACATCACATACATACGCTAAAACCAGCCTTGATCTATAAACAGACTGAGAACGAGGGGCCTTGATTGGCTGAGAGAATGACTGACAGTTGAGCGAGTGGAACCTTTGAATGTGAAACTCAAAGGAAGGATGGGAAGCGTGTTTGTGCAGGTCCCAAGGGGGGAAAAGCCTGGATTTTACACACACACACACACACACTGTCACACACACATGCACACCTATTGTAATCTTGCTCTACTTTGGGCTCCACATGAAAGCATCGATGCTTCCTGCTGTTCGAGCTGAGCTGCACTGCAAAAGAACATGCAGGTCTGCATGTAGATGGACAGGTGAGACCAGGACAGGTGAGACTGGATCCATTCCTGACCTTTTTATCTCCCCCTTCCCTCCTTCTTATTGTTTTTGTCCTTCCCACAGATCTTCCTCGTCTGTTTTTTTTTTTTTTTTTTTTTTTTTCTTCTTTCTTAGAAATGCAACAATAACACTGTTAAAGCAGCATTTTTTTTTTTTTTTTTGCTTTTGCTTCTTTTCTCTCCCTCTTCTTTTCATCCCCTGAGAGCAAAAGGATTTCATTCACATTTTCAGACAAACTCAGGTGACTACAAACACTAAAACCCCATTATTTCAGGTTTTGTTCATTTAAACCAAAACACTTTAAATACAAATTAAAAGCACACACAGATACACAGAACAAACCAAGTTTAACTAAAGGTCTAGCATTCCTTGAACAAATGCACATTGCCCTCCGCCTTTCATGCCAGAGTTTGAAACTGAGATCATCTTAAGCTGACAAACAATGAAGGAATATAAGTTTTGGTAAAATCCTAAAAGTAACGTTATGCATGATCTTACGCTCAGAGTACGTGTTGTGAATGATTCTTAGATGCTACCAAATTAGAATTTGGTAATTTTAGGTCATTATCTGTAAAATTAACTAAGTTATAGCCAGTTTTGGTTTGGCTAAGGTTCATTAGCTGTGGCAGCCACCTTGAATTAGACTGACCCCAAAAGTTTATCAGTTGCAGATGTACATTCAAAACAGGCTTCCTGAAAATGTCATTAAATTCAATCCACTGGTTCATGAGATATGTTGCTAAAAGACAAAGTTGACTCCAATAGTTATTGGCAAAGTTTTAAACAAAGATCTTGTGTGGTCTGTTAGTGCTCAAGGCACGTGTTGGTGATGTCTATCAGCTTCCAACACAGCAAAATGTAGCTCAATATCTTAAAAAAGTGACTGAGTTATAGCCATATTTGTGTTTGCTAAAGTTGATTAGCTGTGTTGGCCATGCTGACTCTGAAAGTTAATCAGTTGTGGATGATCATCAGGTGATTAGCTTCTGAGAACTCCATTGAAATTTGTCCAGTGATTGATGAAATATTTCGCTAACAGACAGACAAACAAACACGCACAGACACAGGCAATTGCATGATCGCTGCCTTTCATGGCATAAGGCGATAATTAAAGGCAGGCATAAACATACACAACTTAAAGTTTAATTAAAGTCATCCTTCTTCTCGTCGGCGTGTTTCTGACTCATCATTCTGTCAGAATAATAAGTGAACGTATCGTGGTGCTCGGCAAATGACACTCCACAAATGTGGATACACCGTGCCCTTGACTATCCCCCTGCTGAAAGTAAGTCTTAGCCAATTAACAACGTCTTCCGCTAGGTCTGCACGCTCGCACGCAAACACTCATGCACGTGCGCACACACACTCCCGAACCTCGGCAGCTCATGGGACTAAACCTCATTAACTGCTCTGAGACAGACACTCTCTCTTTAATCAATCCTTTTCTAAGACTGTGCGCACATGGAGAAACGCTGACAATACAACACAAACACACACATACACACTCACGCACAGATCCAGCAGGAGAAAGCGGCTTACATAGTGGTCTCCCAGAGAGAAAAACATGGTCATTTGCCAGGGTGATTCAACTCTAAAACACCCTAATTACATCGACAATGCTACTTTGTTTTGGTGCAGGGGGGGGGGGGGAATGTGAATGATTTAGCATATTATTATTATGCCTCTGAAATATTAACCAACCCCAAGGGACTTTATCTGCTCTTTTTAAATATATGCAAATTACTTTATTTTGGTTTGGTTTGTTTCCAGTGACTTTTGTGAATTGTGTTTGGATAATTAAATGAGTGCGTGCAGATGTGGAATCGCAGGCAGCACCTACATGATGCGATGATCGTGCCAGATGAGCATACAAATTAGGAGCGCCGCGCCTCGACTGCTAATCGACTAACTTTTGTTTTTCGCTTCAACCTTGACCTATTTGAAACATCCGCCCAGTGTTTCACATGCACGCAGCGCCAGTGTAAACATTGTTTTTGTGGCTTTTAATTGATAAGGCTCATTTGATATTGTCCTTCGTTCTGTGCACTTCTCGTTTTCTCACGTGTCAAGCGCTTTCAATTAGGACTCTTCTCCTATCTCGCGCTGTGTTTATCCAAACAGCTCCACTTGGGCTCACGTTGTGCTGGAGATGTACTGGTTCTGCTTTGACAGTTCAGTGAGGAGAGCACGACCAAAAATCTGAAAAAGTTGCGTAAAATGTAAATTAAAACAGAATTCTGTGATTTGAAAGTCCCATAAACCCATATATTATTAACAATGGAACACAGCAAACCTATTAAATGTTGAACTTAAGAAATTGCACCATTTGGGGAAACAAATAGTACAATTCTCAGAAGTAAAGATGGACAGAAGTTCACCACTCTGCAAAAAACTAAATCTTAAAATGGTGGAACAATTTCAGAATAATTTTTCTCAAGAGAAATTTTGGAAGATTTGGAATATCCCATCATCTCCAGCTCATAAAATTATCAAACGATTTCAATAATATGGAGAAATCTCTGCTAGAAGAACGAGGCTAAAAGCCAGTATTGGATGCTTGTGATCTTCGGGCCTTCAGGCAGAGCTGCATTAAAAACAGGTCTGATTCTGTTCTGGACATCACTGCATGGACTCAGGAACACTTCCACTAATTATTGTCTGTAAACACAGTTCAGTGAGCCATCCACAAATGCTGGTTACAGCTCTGCCCTGCAAAGAAGAAGCCAGATGTGAGCACCACCCAGAAACACCACTGTCTTCTCTGGACCAAAGCGCACTGAAAATGGACGGAGGCAAAGTGGAAAACTGTCCTGTGGTCAGACAAATCAAAATTTGAAATTCCTCTTGGAAACCACAGACACCACGTCCTCCGTACTAAAGAGGAGAGGGACCATCCAGCCACAGTTCAAAAGCCTGCTTCACTGATGGTATGAGGGTACATTAGTGCCTATGACATTGGCAATTTACACGTGTTGAAAGGCACCATCAGTGCAGATCAGTATATACAAGTTTTTGGACAAGAAATGCTTCCATTCAGATGATAGCTTTTTCAGAGAAGGCCTTGCATATTTCAGCAAGATGATGTCAAACCACAGGCTGCATCCATTATCCAGCTCCCAATGTTTTAGAGATGTGTTGCTGCCATCAAATTGAAAGTTACCTTTTTTTTTCCTAAAGATGGTGCAATTTCTTAGATTAAACTGTTGATACACTTGTTATGTTCCATTGTGAACAACATATGGGTTTATGAGATTTGCAAATTATTGCATTCTGTTTTTATATACATTTTACGCTGAACTTTTGGAGAACTGGGGTTGTATTTCTGTGTGATACACTTAAACATTTTCTCCTATCCAGAGTTGATAAGTTTTTCCTCAAATGACGTGAGCAGACCTGGAAGGGAGCTGATGTGCAGAGGGCTCTGTCTTACTTCACTGATTGCCTTGTGAATCCCCTGATGGGTTCCGCTTCGTACATAATCATTTCCCTAACATGGGATAATTTGATTCTATTACTCTAACAACAGCGCAAACAAATTGCCGACGTAATTTATAGTGCCAATAGCAGCAAAAGCAGACGTGGTAATGCTGCTGCGGCTTTCCAGCTTTGCATTTATGTGAACTTAAACTAGACTTAATGCAATTGTTAAAAACACATCCATGCACTCTAAGTGTCCAAATACACCAAATTATGGGTTGGTGATCTTTGCCCCCATTTTCTTAATTTTTCTACCCACACAGCTCTTTGTTTTTCCCAAATCCCCCCTGGTCTTATTTCATAACGTAGCCTCAACTTTTCCACAGCTTTCTCTCTGCTTGTAGGGGTGATTTCCAGTGACGAGGATTAGGACATAAACATCAAATTTCCCCTCAGTTGTATTACTTTTAACATTAAAGGCCTACTCTTAGACTGAGATCGTCTTATGAGAAATAACGGCATTTTGGTCAGACCTCAAAAATAATGTTACACATGACCTGACGCAATATTGCGAGATGTCCCACTCAGAGTATGTGGTGTGAGTGGCTCTCAGCTTCAGCCACACCAAATGTTAGCACAATATTTATAAAACTGACTGTATTATAGCCATTTTTGTGTGCTGTAAGGTCCGGTCCGTTGGCTGTGGTGAATATCTTGAATTGAGTTGACTCCAAAATGTACAAAATGTAATCAGTTGGAGATGTATATCCAATGACTATTTCCTGAAAGTTTTTTTTCAAGTCTGTCTAGTGGTTTATGAGATATTTTGCCAAGAAGTCAGAGTTGGCTCCAAAGACGTAACAACAACATTTTAAATAAAGATCTTGTGCAACCTGTTAGCATTCAGAATATGTGTTTAGGGATCAGTCTCCGCTACTACCACACCAATTTTTAGGTGAGTATTTATACAATTGACTGAGTATTATTATTAACAATGTATTACTCTTTTTGATTTTTATAGTTTGTCATAAATCCGGTTGACTCCAAATGTTAATCATTTGTAGCTGCGTCATCAGTGATTACTTCCTGCAAGTTTCATTCAAATTTGTCCAGTGGTTCATGAGATATTTTGTTAACAGACAGACACTAGAACCCACAGACACACACAGGCAAAAACATTATCGTCCACCTATTGCCTTTCGGCGATAAAAAAATAGCGCAATTCTCTCCAGTAGAGTATCTGATTGCTCTCCATTTACTGTTGTTCAGTATGCCCTCCAAAGCCCTCTGCTCTGTCCCATTTCTTCCATTGCCTCGGGTCTTTTTTGACACCCCTGGCATGTTAATGGACCAAGCAGAGACGCTGTCCTTGAGAATCTCACTTTGGCTCATTTTCATAGCCCCCCTCTCCTCGCTCCCTCCCCCAGATTTATAACCTCTGCTGCTTGCAGCTCCAGATGTTTTGTTCTGGTTTTTACTCACTGTAATTGCTAATTCAATCGGGCTGTAAAAGGAGCAGATGCTGTCGTGGACTTGAGCATGCATATATACATATATATATATATATATATATACCTGTGAGGGTGTTCTGTGTGTGAATATGAATCAACAGGATTAACTGTATAACACACTTGACTCGTAAATATAACCCATCACAATTACGCCAAACTCCCTCCCCTGTGTAGAAGAACAAGACACGAGTCGTTTTTGGACTTGTAAAGAATCACACGCTGGCATTAGCTGCCATTACACACTGCATTACTGCCACCCTTAAATCAAGCCTTCTGAGGTTTCCTGGTGCGGCGCTGCTGACAATTGGCTTTGGAAGGTTTAAACGGTGGCGCGAGCCCTCTCATCGGAGTCCACGCAAGTTGTTTTTATCGTCCTTTGTCGTTTTTTATTTTCTCACCAACGCAGCGAGAGTGGCGATCCACTTCGGTTTGGAGAGCAAAATAAACAGGCTGGTTATCCGCAGGAATGTGAGCGCTACTTTGGTCCCCATTAGGAACATCTGTGTGTGTGGCTTTAGATCACAGCGGGCTGTCTGACAAGCATTCTTATTGTTTCAGCTTATTTGATGCCAACAGCACAAACTCTGCACATGCTGACATGAGAGCAAACTTAAAAAGTACACACACCCAGCCTATCGTTCCCATTGCTCACATGCGCCCCCCCCCCTCCCCCCCCTACACACACTCACCGGGGTGGACCTGTCATGTGTCATGGAGACAGGGGTCAGATACTGTGTGATGTGTGTGGGGGTTATATCGCTTGGGAAAAGGACTAAAGATCTTACTGGGGTTGAAGGAGGGCCAACAATAACAGCTTGAAATATAACAGCAGAGAAAGAACGCTCACACTGACAGGAGGAAAGCTGGGGCCCCACGCCACTGACTCCACACATCAGAAAACTCTTCTGAGGGACAGAAACCAAGATGGGCAGGATAGTTAATTCGTAGCTAATGTGCAAGACAAAGAGCATTGTTCTGTAACCATGTAAAGAAAAAAAAAAAGAGAGAGCACTGAGTGTTTCGAGAGATTGAAAACACATGTTTGCAGCGAAAGAATAATAGCTGAGCTGTAGATGCTTGGGCTTTTTTTCCCCCCCAAATCAAAAAGATGTTCTGACCACATTTGTCATGGGAACTTCAGACATGTAAACACACACCCTCGACTCCAGTGGTCGCTCTGACCCGACAAAATCTCACACACACATACACACACTTGTTTACAGAAGCTGAAAAACTCAACGGCCGCCAGCACCAGAGAAGTCAGAGTGCCATCTAGTGCTGCTGGAGCTATCAGTACATCAGTCCTGTCTCCATCAGGATTTCACCTTCCCTCATTTCTCAAATTCTTGGTGTCGACCTGGCCCACCAACCAAACAGGTCATCATCTAAGGAGGAAGATAATGAAACAAACAAAGTTTAAACATGTAAAAAAAAAAATCAAGAAAAGGCTAAGTCTGGACAAGATCTTATAATCAATCTTCTTTCATTTCCTTTTGAAAATAAAATATATCCAAAGTTTGCTTTTACAAAACTTTAAATACAAAATTATTCATTTGTCTACAACAGGGGTGAGCAATATATTTTCCTGTAGACTATTTGACTTAATTAATGGAACTGAAGGGTCACACATAAAATTAAAGTGTAGTGTGATAACCTCATGGTATCACACTACAAAAATACCCTAGTTGGTTTAAACAAAGGCAAATTAATTTTAGGATGTTCTGTTTCTCGTCCAAGAAGCTTTCTCTACTCGAGCTGAAAAGTGTGGAGTTTCAAGCTAATCTGCATTGACTTGCTCTGTTTTTGCAGCAAAAGGATGATAATGTTTTTGCCTGTGTGTGTTATGGTGTGCTTGTTCATCTGTAGCATTAGCAAAATATCTTATGAACCAGTGAACCAGGCCAGGCCAACAAAAACCCTAACAACCCTCAGGAGGGATGGTGGTGTAATGAAAATGATTTGCACGAGTCCAGCTTGCAGAAACGATGTAACTCTCTAAAAAGCCTGGAACGCCACATTTTTCAGTTTGAGTTGAAAAAGCTCCTCGCATGCAAAGCAAAACGTCTACAACAAATAAAGAATTCTGTTTGCTTTTCTTTAAACCTAGGATCACCATGCCTTAGATGTCTAAGAACCTTTGCCAACATATGCAAAACTATAGCATCTTTCAGAGCAAGGTTTACTCTGTCTCACTTGCATGTGTGTGTATGTTGCCAACATTTGTCACATGTCTGATAATGTTCTTGTTTCTGTAATGGCAGGTTTGTAGCAGAGTTAGCATGCTTGGTCAAAAGAAAGACATACTATCTTAGCATACCAAACATACTGCCTGTGAACACAAGTGACAATCAATTAAAAATCAAAGTTTTTAGTTGATTCAAAATGCTGCTGCCAGTGTTCTGATCAGAGTTAAAAAGGAGAGATCATATTTCTTCCCTAAACTGACTGACCACAAATCAAATTTTGTTTATGTTAGTTTAAATTATGGACACCATTAGTTCTTGAAAACAAGTACAAAAGGATGTACAGACTTTCCTTTAGTTTGTCTCAAGATATATTAATAAAAGTTGATTTATTCTATTTTATTTTGTAGTTGTTTTGTTTTAATTTAAGGACATAAAGAATGGCAAGGACGTGATTCAAAGGCCACTTTTGACCTTCAGGCTACATTTTGCTCATGTGTAGTTTACAACAAGGTCCTCCAAAACTTCGGTTTTTCTTTTGAATTTATTCTTTTACACTGTAAACCATTCAGATTCACCTTTGCAACACACTCGCGCACACACTCGCAAACACATCCCATACATCAGTCTCCAGAATTCTGATCTTTAAGGACACTGGGGGTTTTTCAATCAGAGCTCTGATTGAATGCTTTGCCATCCTCAGCACTCACATACTCACAGATACACACACGCTGTTGACAGAGAGTGTCTTGAGCAACATCATTTACCACTTAGGCCCCTCCCCGAGGACCGTGCCATCCCTAATGTGCAGAGGATACGTTGATAGCTCTGGTTTCTGTCGAGAAGTGCACGTCAATCAACAGCTCGCGTCAACGTCACCAAGGCAAAGTGTTCCTGAAAGATCTTTTAACTGAGTGCCTTTCCATCCATCCTCTTCCAGCCGACACCCACAGAAAAACAAAACTAAAAGAAAAAAAAAAGCCCACTCACACATGCACAAACACACACACACAGCCATTTCCATCTAAGCAATCACTTCTCCTAGAGTTCTTCTTTTCGGACGTGTAACAGTAATTGAGGTTGCTCCCCTGGGTGCAGTGCATTCTGGGCCGTTAAGTGCTGTTTCTTGTTGTTTTTTCCCCCCCATCAAATGGGTTGTATTTTGGCTATTGTGTTGTTTCTTTCTTCTCACCCATAGAAGTGTAAGCAATGGGCCATATTTACATGTATCATTAGAAAATAGAAACCTTGTCGAATGCAGGGCACCCGAGGGCTTATGTTACCCCCTGGATTACCAATCAATATGACAAAGAGTCTTAATACTTTTTGCACACGCCCAGTCACTGGAGTAGTAATAAATAAATAAGCAAGATGACCGCTCCTAGAGAGTTTTTTCTTCTTCTTCTTCAATGGAGCACCAATTGATCTTATTTACAAGCCAAGCATGTATGAATCTAAAATGACACTCAGCCGTTCGATGGCTGCAGCGCTGACCTCCCTGCTCGTGACATCAGGCCTGGCTTGAGCACACTCCGTGACCTTTTCCGCACATTGATGACGTCGTGTGTCCAGAAGAGGGAGTGATTGATCTGGATTGACACAAACAGCAAGCGCCCTGCCCGGCCTGTCACACAGCATCACTGGGTCACTGTAGCATGCCTGAATGCCAGATGAGGAGGGATGGAGGGTGGTGACCTGCTGGCTGTGATGGAGATTATGGTTCTGAGGGACACATATGGACAAAAAAAAAAGACAGGTTTTAGAATGGTGTAAAAGGAGCTGTCTCAAGTCAAACTGGAATTAAAAAATGAACTGAAAGTAAAATGTAATACTAATGTCAGTAGAGGATAAAATTGCAAACATTTCCTTCTTTTAGGCAGAAACAAATAAATTAGTCTGTAGGATTCTCCTTCTGGACATACAGTAAACTTGCAAATGTTATTGTGCTTTTTGTAAAATGCTTCTCTTTCCCAAAAGGTTGCTTGGAAACTAGAGTCATGTGCTGTAATTTAAATCTTAATCAACTGGTATAAAATTCAAATTAAATATTATTTAAGTTAAATTTAATTTCTCTGCTTTACCTTTTGATATGCTTTTTAAAAAATGGTTCTAATAGTTTTAAAATTGGTGCATTCTCTTGGGGTAACATTTTACACATTGTTTCAACTTTTTGGAAATTATATGTAGGCTTTTTCCATGACTGACATTTATACTGACACAACTGAATACAAAGACAGCATCAGACAATATCGGGCACCAGTACTATCAGCTGAGAAAATGGTTATTCTGTGCATCATAAGAACTTCAAAAATATAATATAATACAATTTAATAATAATATAAATATTTTTTATATAAGTCAGCGTATTTAAACACTGACCAATAGTTTATATAGTATCAATAAGAACTGTTTTTCTTTTTTGTTTGTTAGTTTAATTCATTCATTTGTTCAAATATCAGTTTATAGTGGTTGAATGGATGTCGTTCAACAAGAAATAAAACTACAACTCCCAGGCTGCTTTTCGTCTCTCCAGTGACGTCACAAGGGCATATTTCTCAGTAACCTTTCCTGTCTGCCTGGTGGTGCGTTTGCGCCTCCTGTCTTGAAAGGGAGGTGAGGAATAGTTTACTTTTCAGAGTTCAAGGTTTGGTTTCGGTGTTCGTCTGGAGCAAAAGGGTTTTGCCGAGGCAGAGAGCCCCTTTTCACAAGATGCTGAACATGTGGAAAGTTAGGGAGTTGGTTGACAAAGCGTGAGTATCCTTCGACTATACTTTAAATATTTGGTGTCATTTTTGCCTTTAGTTTACCTGTTTGAAAGAGACACGTACCCAAAAGTTTGACGTCACTCCAACAAGTTAGCTAGCTCGAAAGCTAATAGCGAGTTAGCTAACTTTTACGAACGCCGTTTATCTCTGTGAAAGTATCGCGTGTTATCAGCACATTAAATAAAATTTTCCCCTTGAACTCCGTGTTTGCCTGCCATATCGTTTTATGGGGTTATAATATATGTTTGAACGTCTTGTTCCTGTGCCATTTCTCCGACGGTTCATGCTAACTCGCTTAGCTGGTAAGCTAATTATGTAGTTTCTAGGCTAGGCTAGTCAGCTAAGCTAGTTTGACAGCTCCTCTGTTGAATAATCAGGGGTTGTTAAAAAGTTAAAGTTTCCCCCGGCTGGTCACCTTTTGGCTTCGGTTGTGTGAAAATATGTTTAAACCACTAAACGTGGTGTATTAAGTACTTAACGTGATGGCACTTGCAAGGTTAGTTACACTCAGCGTTACGCTGTCTGTACTAGTTGTTTATTAATAAAGTTACTACACAGGGCTGGATTACAGTGGTTTGGCAGCCAAGTTGCTGCGTTATGAAACTTGTTTGTTAAACTGAAACAGCAAAAGCTTTAAACACTTTAAAGTTCCCCACTGCGCAACATGGTACACCTTTTTGTGCCATTGTCACATTATGTTCTTTACAGCTCCACGCCTAATAAAGCTGTCACTGTATTTTAATTTACAGTGTCAGAGTACTTATTCATGAATGATCAATCGTTTTGCTGCTTATTGTATATATGGCTACTTTCTATAAAATACAAACTTCAATATACTGTATACAGCACCTTGTAAAAGCCCTGAATTGTCCCTCATTTGTTTCTTGTTTCGCCTCAAAGGAGCCAGACTTTCTTGTAATTCTTTAAAGGGATCTTGAGTTGTACTTTTTCAAACTTTCCGAAGGTTGTTTTTGTCTCATTCAGAGGATTTTTTTTCCGTCATACAGGTAAAAGAGGCTCCTAAGTTTAAGAGGTGAACTTATGTTGTTTCAAGACACAACAGACAACTTCAACATCTAATCTTTATGCATTTTATTACATGCAGCCTATCACATAGACCCAATTTTACTAATTTCTTTAGCCAAATCTTTAAAAGAAAGTAACATAGATAAATTTACTGACTTCAAATTCTATTTCAGCATCACCGAGGTGGTTCCCACAGGAGCTCTTAGCTGAAAACTTGGCATACAGGGGATGATCAGCTGACGGGTGATGCATTTCTCTCCGGTCCTGTGTCGGGGCTTTGCTCGTATTGTTCCTGCTTCTTAAGAGACACGACTTTCATCTGCTGTTCAGCGGCTGCAGAGAGGTTGTTTTTGGCCTGGCGCTGCTTTTGTCTTCGGCGAGCGTGCAATGCACAGTATGTTGCCGTGGTTTGGGAACAAGTGCTGGGCAGAACACAAGTGAAAAAGCAGCCAAAGGGAACTTCGAAAGGCCTCTACGAAGGCCTGAAGAACTAGGTAGCTTGTAAAAGTGTGTAAGAAAACTGCCCGTTGTCAACGTTTTGTATTTTTACGTTTCTGGTGGGTCTTTGCATCTTTTCATGGAGGTGCTGCGTAGATCAGCGATCTAGTGGGCAGGTATTTAGCAGTAGATCTTTTCTGCCAGCCGTCTCTGAAACTGACCGATACCTCGTTCTGTTTGGGGCTGATATTAACTTCCAGCTGCTGACTGAACTGTGCTGAGTTGGCTGTGCTGTAGGGTGTTGCACAACTTTTCCCCACTTCAAAGGTTTAGTGGCTGATTTTGTCAAACCGTACAACAGAACATTATTGAGTCTACTCGTGTCTTCAGTCCTTTGAATTAACTCCTCTTCCGAGAGCGTTACTTTTTATAATATTTGTTCTTTGTGTGTCAGAGAAGGAGAAAAACAAAAGAAAAGGGGGAAAGATTCTATGATTGTTATTTATTTTTTGGGGGGAGATTGTTCTAAAGCATTTGCTTTTATCCTATTTTCTCATTTCATTTTTGGGACATGTTGGAGATTAAAAGATTGTGTTTAATGAGTTATTTTTGTTTGTATAAATGTACCTTAGCACATTCAGTTTAAAACTAAAACAAACAAAAAAAATATATATATATTTTTTTGAAGAGCCTTTACACTTCCACATTCCACTTCCATTTTTTTGATTTGTTGTTCTGCTGGCATTAATACGCAAAAGATAAAATTCGCTAAAGTTCATGAGCAGCAGCTGGGGAAATGTTTTGACACAGCATTATAGCACCGGAAATTAGTGCGCTACTGTGTCATTGTGGGAGCATCACAACTTCCGTTTGATCTCACTGATAGAGAGGACAGCAGCCGCCTTTGTAAAGAGATAAAATATTGCATCACTGCATCGCGTCGTATGGTGGTTTTCTGTCAGACGCTCAAGAGCCGTTCTTCACCTTGAGTTTCAGAACGTACAATGTTGCTTTACAAAGCAGGCAGGCTCAAAACTAATGGTGTCTTTTTTCCAAGTGTTGTTGAGGACCAAACCAAGTGTTGCATGAAGAATATTATCATCAGCATTAGGTTCTGGGACCTCTCAGTAGTTCCTGTAAGCCATGCTCCTCGTATGAGGCTGATTGTGGAAAAAGCACCAATAGTGATCATTTCTAAATACATTTCATTTTCAACAGTTTGACAAAGATCTTATAGAAGAGAGTTACCCGCTGGAGTGATAAATACTAATACAGCCTATTATCAGGACCATAAAAAGCTTAAATATCTGTCAGTTGTAGAACAAATCTGCTTCTACATTTATTGCTGATGTGGCATTTTTGTGGCACACACACACAAAAAACTAAAAGTTTCAGATTCCTCGTTTGCCTCGCCTTGAATAAAGTTGTCACAGCTTGATTAATAATCTGTAAAAGGATCTCTGGATTTAGGTTAAACAACTTTGCTTGTGTAAGAAATCATTTTGATGCAAGTTAATAAGTTGTGGCTCATGTAAGGGTTAAACATACTCTGAGCACAAGGCTTTGAGAGTAGATGTGCCTCCTTTGTGACGCAGATGTTGCAAAAATTAGCTGTGATTGCGTCACAGGGAGAAATTGGCAGTCTGTCTCAGAACCAGTTTACCCAGTTACTGCTGAATAGATATCAGCTAATGCTTTGGCTTGATCTCTTGTCACAATCAGAAATAGTCCAATCATGATTCAGAATCTTTTTATACAAAGGTGCTCTTGCCAAGTTCCGCAAAAAGAAAAATAGGGGATAATGCGGCATAAAAAGTCTTAGATAAGTTGATGAAAGTTTTGTCAACTTTCTAGTCTAGATAAATATTTAATGCTCAGAGTTTGACTTTTTTCAGTTTGATTCGTTATCATTACATTTCCAAAAAAGTTCACAAGGTTGGTTGAACAAACATTATATGATGGAGCATTTTTTTCTTTTATTTATCATAATTCTTTGTAAAATACAGTCTGTTTAGAAGAAAAGTCTCTGCTAAACTGCATTTGTTTGAGAATTCAAGTTGAATTCTTCCTACTTGAGTTCCTTTTTTTTTTTTCTTGTAGCATGAACAGGAAAAACCTCATCTGCAATCAGCCCAAACTTGTTTTACTCATTATTATTTCAGTTTTAAATAATGCATGTATATGGTGTCTAGATTTGCATTAGCTTGTTGAGTCCTTTCTGTTGTTGTAGTTGGCGCTTACAAATGGACTTAGGTTGCTTCACGACAGCCACACCCTTCATTCATTATTACACGTTGTTGGTTTCAGTGGAGCGCCGCATGCAGAACTCGGAACAGAATGCCTAATTTTAGCAGCAACGTTGTTGATTTTTCATCCATAGAACCAACGTAGTGATGAACTACTCGGAGGTGGAGTCTAAAGTCAGAGAAGCCACCAATGACGATCCGTGGGGACCATCAGGACAGCTAATGACTGAAATATCAAGGTAAGGAGAACAAAAACACGTCCAGCTGAAAATCCTTAAGGTGGTTTTGTAAATAAACACAAACCACAGTCATGGAAATCTGTTTCCTGTGGATTGTTTTGTACTTCTAATGTTTTTAGTTGTTTTATTATTATTATGACCCAACACAAAATGAATGCTATACTTGTCCCAGCCAGAATCAAGGCAGATGGTCAGCAAAAATGAACTGTTTTTCATGGCACTGAATGGAAGCCTTGTGATGTCTGAAACGTGTGCATGATGCGATCATTTAATGTCCTGTAGGCCAGCTGTGTCCTGTCCTGGTCCTCAAGGGTCACTGTCCTGCATGCTTTACTTGTTTCTCTGCTGAAGTCCACACTTCACTGTACTTTCTGCTTTGTCTTTGCCAGTTCAGGGCTACTTTTAGTCTATGGACAAAAATGATGAAAATTCCTGTATTTTTTTTGTTGAAGTGTTTTTTTTAAATATCAGTTTAGGTATTATGCAAACAAAGGAGTAAAATGTAGAGAACAAGAAAATCACATAAAACCTTTAAATTTAGTTTAAGTTTCTTCTTTGTTGGTTGTTATTAAAGACGAGTTCAGTGGGCTTTCTTGTCCGGTTGTTTGATGACATTCATTGAAAGTGACATTTTCTCCACTAAAAAACAATGAGTCCCGTCTCCTATTCTTTGGTGAATGTTTGTATAAACAGAGCCACCTTCATGTATGAGCAATTCCCAGAGGTGATGAACATGCTGTGGGCCCGCATGCTGAGGGACAACAAGAAGAACTGGAGGAGAGTCTACAAGGTGTGTTACAGGATGGCCTAATGGTGACGCAGTACTGCTTTCAAGCCTAAATGCTCGGTCCAGTTTTGATTAAGGTTAAAATTCAGTCTCGTTGGAGGAAGAATCAGTCCAGGGACATTTTGCTTTAACTGCTGTTCATCATTCCTTTCACAGTCTCTGCTGCTGTTGGCCCATCTAATCAGAAATGGATCAGAGAGGGTTGTAACCAGCACCAGAGAACATCTTTATGACCTTAGATCATTAGAAAGTTACCACTTCGTAGGTATGGTATGCTTCTGGTATTCATCTTAATTTACTGTTTTTGAGCCTAAACTGATTTACTGATGTTTCTCTGCACATTGAGGCTATAATATTGAGTGTTTCTTATCAATAGTTTTCGTGTGAGCTGTAATAAAAAGATGGAGGTGCTTAGGACTGTTTAACACACACACACACACACACACACACACACACACACACACACACACACTGCCCTGAAGCTGCTTTCATTCTTTTTAAGTATGTGAATAATATATTTAAGATTTTAGTAGGGACACTCAGCTGTACCAAGATGTTTATTCATGATATTCAACTTTGCAAAGTGTGAATTCATCCCAATATGTTTCTTTTGTCTTCAATCTCTATCTCTAGATGAAAATGGGAAGGATCAGGGTGTAAATGTGCGTCAGAAGGTGAAGGAGCTTGTGGAGTTTGTTCAGGATGATGAGAGGCTTAGGGAAGAACGAAAAAAGGCAAAAAAGAACAAAGACAAATACGTCGGTGTATCCTCCAACTCTATGGGCTATAAAGGTTACTGTAAGTAATATCAAAACACTCAATGTACATATATATATATATATATATATATATATATAGTGTACTTAGATATACTTGCTTCCCTGTACAATATTTACTTGGATACTTGTGAATGTATTTTCAATGTAATAGTGTAAAAAATAAAATAAAAATCACAGTTGACTGTATCTTCTTTTTCCTTCTCGTTAGCTGGCGACAGGTACGACTCCAGTGAGAACCGAGGAAAGTGGGACGACGATTGGGACAAAAGTAAAGGGCCTTTTCCCTTCAGTGAAAAGTTTGGGGAGCTCAAGGACACAATTGGTAGTACCATTGATGATACCATAAACAGGTTCAGGAAGAAGGACAGAGACGACTCACCAGATCGATTCAGGTAGGAGAAATTTGGTGCAGGATTAACTGTTGTGGTATATGTAAAAAAACAAAAACAAAAAAACCAGGTTTGACGCAATTTTTGTCATGCAATCACATGAATAAGAGCCCATTTTGTGATTTATGGAGTTTGACAACAGCTCCATACTGCATTAAATGCTGAAAGTGGCTGGCACAGCCATGTTGGGCAGATTTTTTTTTTTTTTTAACACAACTGCTTAGGTGTGCAATAATTCCGTTCTTAAAAATTTAATCTCCCTAAAATGTCCACTTACAGAGGACTGCTCTGCTTTATTTCACCTCAAAATGTTTTTCCCTTAACAGCGACCATGAAGAGGACCGGGATCGTTCGTCTTACAACAGTCGGTCAAAGAAAGAGTTCAAAGATGAAGAGGAGACTGTTACAACCAAGAGCGTACAGATTGTCCAAGCGACAGAAACGACAGCAACACGGAAGAAAGCCGTACCGTCCAAAAAAGTGGACCTGGGGGCTGCCGCTAACTACACAGGAGACAAGAGCCCAGACACCACTGCCAAACAGGTACAACATGCACGTTTCATGGAAACAAACAAACAAAACAAAACGGATCTCAGTTTACACTTATTTGTGATTAATTTTTTTTTTTTTTTTATCTAGACCCAGTCGGCAGCAGCTCCCCAGCCTGCCAGCGCAGGTCTAGCTGACCTATTAATGGCGGACACAACACCTAGCCAGCCTGCTGCCTCAGGTAAAATGGGACTAATATCTAATAAAGCTGCGGCACCAGTTGTTCTTCTGTGGTTTCAGTTGACAAACTGGAATCAAAGAAATCACTAGTAGTTGCTAAATTTTTAGGAATCACTTAATCCAGGAATAATCTGAATAGGGAAAAAAACCCATCATGGCTACAGGCTCTTGACTCTGTTTCAAATGATGCTGCTCTGCTGCTGATACCAGCCTCAGATTTTGGGGACTGCAGGGGGAGGGAGTTGATCTATAGGAACTAACTACAGCAGATGTGTTTTGGAGGAGTCCCTTGTGAATGGAGAGGGTGGGCGCGCTGAACAGATGTTTGGCTTCTTCCACCTTGCCACTGCCACCACCTCTCCTCTCCCTCCTATGACACTCCAGGAATGCTAACTATCCAAGCACCTCGCCGGGAATGTACCTGTTTCACACGGACTTGTTTTTGTTTGTTTCTCAATGCAGACTTTGTTGGTGGATTTGCTGACTTCACCTCATCTGCTGCCTCAACTGGACTGTCCTCAGGATCTGGTATGTTTCAGGAGTTTTTTCTTTTTTGTTGGCGTGTGTGTCTGGATATGCTGTCCTGTTGCAGTTGTACTGCTAGAATATTCAAAGAAATCTTGGGGTGGGAGGGGGGTGCCCTGCCATATGGAGCCTGCTACCTGCTCTGCATAATAAGAACAGACACACATCAACTCCTGTTATGGATGACAAGTAGACGGGGACAGAAGAAGTTGTTCATGGAGCTGGAAGGAGACAACAGGCCGGGCCAGTTCAATGAAAATTTAAAACGTGGCACTAGTGGTCACTGAAAATTTCCTGGATGAAGTTAAACTCTGCTCACAAAATTAGGCTTTTAGTTTGTTCTTGCATCTACATGTTCACATCGGCTTGTATAGATTCTGTGCTCTGAATTTTGGAATTACTTGCTGAGCTCCTATAATAAATCTTAGACGTGGAAGGCAAGGATGGACAATAACAT
Source organism: Kryptolebias marmoratus (assembly GCF_001649575.2). Classification (NCBI taxonomy): domain Eukaryota; kingdom Metazoa; phylum Chordata; class Actinopteri; order Cyprinodontiformes; family Rivulidae; genus Kryptolebias; species Kryptolebias marmoratus. Next base: position 11,708,777 of record NC_051438.1, read on the forward strand.
TTGCTTGCTTGTTTGTTTTGTTTCCACCATGTGACACCAGCTACAACCTCTAACACCAACGGAGAGTTCGGTGAATGGAATGCCTTTCCTGGAGGTCAGATTCCAGGATCTGCTCAGAGTGCTGACACAAGTGGAAATGACTTTTTTGGAGGCATGACAGCCGTTCCTCCTACTGCCCCGGCTCCGGCCCCTGCCCCTGCCCCGGTTCTAGCTCCGGCCTCGGCTTCAGCAGACCTGTTTGACTTGATGGTACCGACTCAATCCATCACCTCCTCCCAGAGCCTCAATTTCAACATGCACAGCACACAGACCATGAGCACCACAGCCTTTCCTCAGTCTATGTCACAGGTACGCTCGGCTGTGCTCAAACACGTGAGCATTTTTTATTAATAATTAATTTAGATAATATCAAGGACAAAAAACTCATGTGTCTGGCATAAATGGAAAACAAGCGGAAGCAAAATATCTGCAGATCACATCACCATGCTGTCTCATGTTCCTTTAGAAACTTTTTTGTTGTTGTTGTTTCTGGGGTTCTAAATGAGTACAGAGAGCCTAAAAATATAGACTTTTTAAAAAGAACATACTCCTTTTTTTTCCCCAAAAAATTTGAAATAACTATAGGCTCCTGAATGAAACTCTGTGATACACTTAGACCGAACTACTACAGAGATAAATAGAAAAGATCTCCTAGTTCTTAAACTCCTTCAAAGTGCTCGAACTGTATTTTGGTGTTTTAAATGTTTTTATATTCTGGGAAAATTGTACTCATCTTGATGGTGCTTGAAAACTACTCAAATTTGACTTGTGGAAACCTCCCATCTCAGGCACAAACCTTGACCCTCGTCTCCTGTTGAACTGCCATTTGTTGTTCAAACACTTCACTACGAATCCAAACTCTAAACCAACAAAACATCCAGCCGGCCGTAAAACACCCGTCTTATTATGGAATATTGAACCACTTCACTTAAATTTCCTGACGCTTTTAAAGGTTAACATAAAAAAAAAAATAATAATAATAAACTTATTTTTTTGGTAAGGTTTCTTAGTTTGCTGAATTGGAGCTGCTGATGGTTATTTATTGACAAAAGCAGATTTATGAACTTAAAACATTCAGTGGGAGGTAAAAAAAATAATAAATCATTAAAAGTAGTCAGATGTGCCAGTGGATAGAAAACTAGACAAAATATTTGTTATTCTTCGTCTTCTTATCTTGAGTTAAGTGAACATCTTCACTGCTGATTTAAAAAAAAAAAAAAAAAAAGAAAAAAAATGCCATCAAGAGAAAGTTAATTTGTTAATTTGCAAGTTGAAGTTGGGTGGAGACGAAGCATTTATTTCATTGTGTGGGAGAGGCTGAGCTGATAGTGACTTGAAACGCACATCTATCTGCAAGTGGCACAAGATACTGAACCTCCTAAATATGGTGGTGCACTTAGAGTTCTTCCTTTTTGCAAGATGACAGTGAGCTACAAGTGAGCAACTTGTTTTAAAGAGCAAGAAGCTGTGAAAGTCTTTCCTGACGAGAACAAAGGAGCTTTATGAGAGCCTCAGTAAAAGAGCCACTAATGATTATCAAACTGGAAAGGGCAACAAAACCATCTCAGCAGTTCAGACTGTAATCCACAGACAAGAATCATGGTGGGCAAATGGGAAGAAATTTCAGACCAATAAAAGGGGAAGGTCATAAGGTCACAAATAAACTTTGTTTAAATTAAAAAAAAAGATCTAAGCTACTAAAGGCCTCTCTCTTGTTGGTTAGTAATGACCATGAGTCAGGAGAGCACTAAAAACATCAGTATGCTGGGAAACTGCAATGCTTCCAGCTTGATCTTAGCAAGTTGCTATGGTGACAGTGTCCTGGACTACTTGCCCCTCCCTCAACATTTAGTTTCTATCAGCTATTTCTTTTTTTTATTTTTTACTGAGGAAAGGTGCTTGTTAATGTAGCAGCTTAATTGTGAAGACTGAACTGATACTGCCTGTCAGAACCGCTTTAATCCAAAACCCCAGGACAAACCAGGTAATTAGCAGATCATCAGTGTAATCTGGCAACATTAAGAAAAAAGATACCAGTTTGTCTACCTAGAGATAATTATTTATTGATTATAAACAAGAAGATTTCAACCTTTTTAAATCCTCATTCTCTCTCTGTTCCGACTTTAGCTTAATTATGATTCCAGTTAAATTCTATTACTGACCAGTAACATTGTGCAAAACACGGCAGTGTCTCGAATTAGTTCAGCATTTAACATTAAGACGAACTTTCTTGATCGATGATTGCGTTAAATGTGAAATGGGAAAGTTACTCCTTGATCCTCCGGCGCACAATTTAGTTCTCCTTGCTGGAAAGCCTGTGCGACTGAGACCCACATTGTGTTGAGTGAAAGACAGAGGGCCAAAATGATTGCGGGGCAATAACGTTCAGCTTCACCAGATGCAAACCTCCCCCAGAGACCGCCCACTCCCCCCGTTACTGACACAGAATGAAAGGAATGAGATGTGACTTTCAAGAACACAACAAACCCAACAAAAGCTTGCATATGTGGACTGGTTGTTTTTTTTGTTTGTTTGTTTGTGAAAAGGTTCTTGACCTACTTTAAAGAAAAACAAAAAAAACTTGTTCTTTGTTTTGCTTAATGACACCAACTCTGTCTGGTTTATCCAGTTGCTTTAGCTGATTCTTCTGACAGACTCAGAGGGTTAAGTGGGTCACAGTGAAGGTTCGAGGCCTTGAATTCTCAAAAAAACCTAAACAAAAACACAGCTTTTCATCTTGTGTACACATCTGTTGGGTGTCTGGTATGAATTAGCTCTTGTATCAGTGCTTACATGCCTCTGTGTCTTTCCCATCCAGAACATGGGAGGCCCTCTACAACCACAGCTGGTGCAGCAGGGAGGGGCCTCTCAAAGTGCAGGAGCCAAAGCATCTCTCCCGTCCACCTGGTCGGATCACTCTGTTAACATCAGCCTGGACTTTCTGGGGCCAGGCATGACTCCTCCCAAGCCTAGCCAGCCGAGTCTCAACACCCTCCAGCATGGTGAGATTAGGCAGTGACAAATGTAGTCAGGTTTTTTTTGTTTTGTTTTGTTTTTCTTTCAAAAACATCTTGTCAATCCAGTATTTTGGTATTTAACCCTTGTTTTTTTCTTGTTGTTTTTTTTTTCTCCAGGCAATCAGACACCTGCCAATATGCTCTCCCAGGGATTTTCCGGTATGAGTCTTGGAACAACAACAGTCAGGCCACCTGTCAATACCATGATGCACCCCGGTGCTGGAATGGGAATGGGTATGGGCATGGCTCCTAACCAGGGCATGATGGGGATGGGCATGAACATGGGAATGTCACAGGCAGGTATGACCATGGGGATGCCTGGTGCCATGGGGATGGGGATGGGAATGGGAATGGGAATGAACCCTGCAATGGTCCAACAGCCCAAACACGACGCCTTCGCTGACTTTGGCAACTTTGGAAAGTGACGGAACGGGCAAGCAAAGATTACGAGAAGTGGTGGCAGTCACTTGCCGTCCATTGGTGAAGGATCGTCATGAGCTCCAAACAGAGTACTTGAAATAATGTCAACTATCTTTTTACCAACACCCTGCAATCTGTATTTTATAAGTTATGTAGTGACGTGGATCTAAATGAATGTGTGTTGATTGAACCAATGATCTGTGTGGTCTAGGACGGTGGTCAGACAGACCCACTGATGTTAGCGTGTCCGTCTGATTAATGAGTCAATGAGAAAGTGCCTGAGAAAATGGGGATTTGCTTTATAACCTCAAATCAAGTGAAATCAGCAGAATAGCAAAAAAGAAAAAAAAAACATTAGTAGCTGCAGAATTTTTGTTGAGAATGCCTTCTCAATATCTTAACCTAATCGTACATTTGGATAACAATGATCAGCCATTTTAACTTTCTAACTCATATTGAAGAATGTCAAGTTACCTCTTTTGTTTGTCTTTTTTTTTGGGGGGGGTACTCTATCTTCCTATGACATGTAAATAGACATTTTTGAGCCCCTGCAATAAGTTATGAAGTTACGAGAGGCAGTAACTGTGTGTCAGGTTGTATGATACAGACCAAACTCGTGTGAATGAAGACCTAAAGGAAGCATGACATGACATCCTCTGTACAGAAGTGTCGGCGCTCCGAGTGTGGCTTTGAGGGTTACACTTGGGGTTTGCAGTGAAAGCAGCAGCAGGGTTTCTCCTACCGTAAAACATAATTGGTGGCCTTTCTTATTATAATATATCTATATTTTTTACTTAAGAAGAATACTAGTCGGTTTGTGTCCAAGTGAGATAATCAGGAAACAAAAAAAAAAGATGTCATGCAGTGCGTATGGGGTCTTCATTACAGCCCGCAGTGCCTGAAAAATCTGCCTTTTCTCCTCGGAGACAGGTTTGTAGAAAACTCTCAAAATGAAGTTTCTGTCCTGTGTAGCGTAGTGTTGCTGTCTGCGCAGACAGCACAAGCAAATTGAATAATTGTTTTACGATGTTTTGTTCATCCCAAGCACCTTTTTTTTTTTTGTTTGTTTTTTTTTAAATAAAGAAAAAAAATTCCACGTCTTCAAGCCAGTGCTTGCGTCAAAAAACACACAGGACCTCAGGTTTTTTTTTGTTATGTCAGACTGTTAAGATTGTAAAATGCATCTGTGTTAAATGTTACCCGCTGCGTCTTGGTTAAATCGTACCATCCAGTTTCATTAACGCCGCACGTCAGTGCAACAACTTTTATTGTCCCAACAATCAGTCCAAGTGCCGGTGTTTAACAGCGCATTAGGTTTAGGTAATTGTGTGAGGGGAGGGAAGCGCTTTTTGCCAGCTGTGGGGTTGCAGAATGCGGTGTGGGTGAAATGAGAAATCCACGGAGGGGCTGGCACAGAACGATCAGCCCCGATCAGATGTACACGACGGCCCGCCTCTGTGACGGGCGCTCCCTGACCCTCGCAGCGAGTGATTGATAATCAAAATTATATCGTGGCGACCTGACATTTTTTTCTTTTTTTTTATAAAGTATGTCTGTGAGATGAATAATTTACTGACGAGAAGAGGACAGTGGATTCAGCAGCCTCAGGAGGACTGAACTTGTACTTTCCTTCTCTCCCAAGGGCTCGAGAGGCTGAGCACAGTAACACACAGTAGCCTTCCATTGATGTCTGAAGCATTAAGATGACCAAAATCTCTATATTTTTTATTTTCTAATGTATATCAGTAGAAATTGTTTAATAATAATTATTTTTGTTTTCTACTTTAAATCTGCTCCTTTTTAAAACTGAATTGTTACTGAAACACTAGGGTGTGCAAATGTACGAAAATCCTTTGAGAAAAATGACAATTTTTTTTTTCTTTCTTTTTGCATTATTCCCTCTCTGATTTGATTTACACGTCAAGATTCCTTCTGGAGAACATTAAACAGTTGATTTAAATTTGTTAATGATGTGTGTTATTTGGTGCGCTGTGTCATTAGCCTCATTCAAAAGTGCTTCAAGCAGCAAAAGTGAAGCTGAAGCGCTTGGCTTTGAAATTGCTTTCGCATAATGCGAGTTTAACTTTGTTGTTTGGGTGGGGGGGTAAAGGAGAGGCCACCAGTGAACGATCGCAGAGCCCATACGGTGCAGGTAACACCAAAAGCGTGCTTGAAACAGGTCACTGTTGGGACGGCCGAACAGAGACGCTTCATCGGATCTATTCTTACTTAAAAGTGGTCCACCTTTTCTAATTTGCCCGAGCTCCGATAATTCACAAACTATTAAAATTCACTTTTCCTCCGAGTTGGAAGGACGTCCTACATTCCCCCACCTCCCGTGCAACACAAAGAGGACGCAGATAGTTTAATCTAATTCTGGGTCATCTTTTTTACAATCGGTGTCGCGCCCTCGTGCTGGATCAAGATTTGTTCGAGCGCGCTTGTGTGACAAACACGACGAAAACGCGGCTTGCATTAAACAATTGACCCTGTTTTTACCTCTCTGGAGAGGCCCATTAAATTGGCTACACTAATAATATTCTAATATATGAACGGTATATACAGTAAATGAGCAAAAGTTCAACTAATGATAAAATGCGCCCCACTTGTGACTTACAATATGTGGAAAGAGGGTCATTATGTCTGCAGTCAAATTAAGAGAAACTAAAATAGGCAGAAAAAAAAACTTTCAGACCCGGAGACACGGCAGTGACAATCATTCTGTGCCACTTATCGTCCAAAACTAACCTATTTAAAATTATAAAAAAGAAAAAAAAAGAAGAAGCTACATCTTTACAACTTCCACGAGATGCGGTAAATTGTGCTTTTATGGGTAATGTGCCCATTAAAGAGTAAAAAGCAATCTGAGACGTCAAGACAAATGACAGCTTTTGAGTGCCATCTGCAATCTCGAGCCTCGCAAACTCAATTATTCATAATGCATTTATGAAGTCCGCAGAGACCGCGCTGTCATTCCCGCTCAAACTAACGGGGAAAGCAACATAAAGGGACAAGCTCTCCCGAGACCACCATGGTGTTGGCGGGCGGGCTCGGCGCGTGCGCACGCTGCCCCCTGCTGGCGAGGAACCGGAACTGCGGCGCAAAAAAGGCAAACTGTTTGGACTCCAGAAGCTTTTATTCCCCAGTTAATAAAAGATTTTTTTCTTTGACACGTCATATCAATGTGATATAGCAGTTCGGGTTCGATTCTCATGAATCTCATTCAGTCGGAGCGACACGGAGCCGTCTTGTCCAGGAGGAACATCAGAGTGGCTGCGGGTTAATCAGAATGACGTTCTCACCGCGGACGAACAGCTGGTTGATGTGCCGCGTGTGCACCTTCCCGTACTTCCGGCGAGCCTGAGAGACGTTCCCTTCGTCCCGTTTGTCCGCGGCACTTTCTGACTGCCCGGGTTCGGCCGTCCTGCCGCCGCCTCGGCTCTCCGCCGGCCGATCCGAGCGGTCCTCTGGAGTCTCTTTGGGCTCGCCGGCTTTCTCCTGCTTCTCCCCGACCTCGGCGGCTCCTGGGTCTTCCTGGAGGCGCAGCTTCTCAAAGAGCTGCACAAAGATTTTGGTCCCATTAGGTGTTTGCAGGGCAAGGTGCAGAACAAGAAATAGTAACACTTTTGTAAACCCGGCCTGGATAAAATGCACGATCGGTATTTGTCGAAACGTTTTCCTACGCTGCACCATACCGAAAAAAAAAAGCATTTTCTCAACACAATGGTTGGCTTTTTGTGTGAAGCAGTCACAGGAAATGCCAGGTTGGTGTCGAATACGCTTAAAAACAACAAGCTTTTTTGGCTTTTCTGTGACAGAAACAGAATAATGAGCCGCAGCAGAACAATAAGTAAACGGGCAAACCTGTTGGCTTAGTTAAATCTAGGTGGTGTATTAAGTTTTATGTTTCAAAGTCTGTCTTATCTGTTAAAAAAAAGTATTAATTTGCCTAAAATGAGGTTGTGGGCCGAAGGTTTAAAGCACAAGTGATGCACCCTAACGCTCGGGTTACTAAGGAGGTGTTCTGATCCTGAAATTTGTCCCAACATGCTGCTCAAATGTGCAAAAGAAGAAGAAAAAAAAAAAGGGCCAAGATTGAAAATTCATCAGGCCACGTCATCTTTTTGTTTGGTTCATCTTGTGCAGACCGTAACAAACATGCTGACTCTGAGCTGTCGAAACCTCTGCGATCAAACTGTTTCTTTTTTCCAAACTACGAAATATCAAAAACCGTACATACCCGGGACACGGTGAGGGCCTTTTCGTGGTAGATGGCCTCTCCGAGCAGAGGCTCTCGGTACGTCTCATCTACATCAACCATCGCCTGCCGAAAACAAGCAGCAGCCAGGATTTTATATATATATATATATATATATATATATATATATGACAAAGTAAAAGTACGACGGGAAGACTCTCACCAGGTTCCAGAACTTGTCGAAGGCCACGACAAAGCCCGAGCACACGCCCCTCAGCCCTTTGAAGGTCCTGATGTGAACTTTGACCCGTATCCTCTCCTGGACACAGCGGTACAGCTCCCCCAAAGGACTGCCCTTGCACACTGGAGACACACGACAAGCAGGTTGTCCGGCGCGACTCATAAATCATGTAAAGAAGTCAGCCCAAGCAGAAAGAGACGGGTAAAACAACGTGAAGCTACAACTAAATAAAAAATGGGATAAAAAAAAGGAGGAAGATGGAATGAGGTAAGAAAACGTATAGCATTCCTTGAAATAATGCATATCACTCGCTGCCTTTCATGCCAGAGTTTTAGACTAAAATCATCTTGTGCTGAGAAATGAGAAATGTAGTTGTTTTGGTTAAACTTTAAAAATAACATCATACATGTAAACATCTCAGGGTATGTGCCCTGGATGACTCTCAGCTACAACTACACCAAATTTCAGCTTAATATCTGTAAATCTGACTGAATTACAGCCTCTTTTGTGTTTACTAAGGTCAGTTGGCTGTGGCGGCTATCTTGAAATGGAATGGCTCCAAAAGTTAATCAGCTGCAGACGTACATCCAACGATTATTTCCTGAAAGTTTCGTTAAATTCCATCCAATGGCAAATGAGATATTCTGCTAACAGACAGCTGACCCCAAATAGCAAATGGCAAAATTTTAACCAAGGATCTTGCACAACCTGTTAGCGCTCAGAATATGTGTTGGGGCTCAATCTCAGCTACTACCATGCCAGCTTTTAGCTCAGTATCTGTAAAACCGACAGAGTTATAGTCAGTATTTTAAGTCAGTTGGCTGTGGCAGCTGGAGTAAAACACAGGCACGGGGGCAAAAAGCCCTTTATCTTTCAGTGGTGGGCAATACTGACAGAAATATCTGTTTCTATTATGGAAAACTTGATCTTCTGTTAAAGTTCAGACGATCTAATAATCTAAAAGTACACAAGATTGCTTCCTGAAGTACTGCAGAACTTGCAGGTTCTGAAATGCTTTAAGTGGAAACTTTAACATAATGGCGGTTTATATTTAGATGAAGATGCATCATTTGCTGCAGGCCAGCATGACTCCAGCCCCTTTCTGGTACCGTGTTGTGTTTACTGAACCTACAGGGCATCCTTGTCAGGACATTTCTCAGAGGTTTCTGCTTCCTCCTCCTCCTCGGCTGGCTGCTGCTGCTGCTCTCCCCCTCCTCCGACTCCGCCACCGGATTATTCACCATCAGCTTCTTCAGCCTTTCGATCCGTTCCGGGTCCGCCACCCCCTTCATGGCTTTCCTGCGCTTCTTCTCCACATTCTCCGGCTTGGCTCGGCCGCGGCCTCCCTTCAGAAAGCTCTCGTAATCTGACACGTTGTTAAAGCACTTGATGTTTGGGAAGGGGAGCGGCGGCGCGGCCGGGGCGTACAGGGCCCGCAGCGGGTTAAAGTGTTCCGAGCAGACGTCCAATGTCTCCGCGTCCTCCCCCTCCTCCTCCACGTTGGGGTCTGCGTCCCGCTCCAGCTCCGGGTTTGATGCCGTCTCTTTACGGTCTGTCTCACTCACTCGTTCCCTCTCCTCCATGTTTGAAACAGCCACGCAAGAGCGAAGCAAGGAATCATGGGAAAAGTTTCCGCCGGCGCCGTGTCGGAAATAGTATTCCGTCTAGCTGCCAAAATAAGTCTCATAACCGTTTTCTTAAAATACTTAATGCGAAAAATTTGAGAAAAAAATAGAAATACAAATTAAATGGATTCCTCGGAATACTGAAACTCAAGTTCATTTGACGCTTTTCACATTTTAGAGTGCTTTCGTTCACAAACTGAACGAAAAGAGCTAAAGCATTCTAACCTTTCAGCCCAAGATGGCGCTAAAACACAACCCTCATTTTGGGGCGTCTGTGAGACTCCGCTCTCCTCTTTAGATTATCCATTTAGCAACCGAAGAATATTTGATGCAGAATAACAGATTTATTTTAAAACTACTTTTCAAATAACGAAAAACGATACGTGTTTTTGTCACAAAATCATTTTCCCCGGAACAACTGTTTCTGGTCCTTGAGGTAGTACGACAAAATTCATCGACGGACTGTATACAAACCAACGTGAGTGAAGCTACTGTTTTTGTATAGCTTTTGCTATAAGCAAAATATCAATATACAGAATTCTAGTCTTACTAAATTGCAATTGTGTTTATGCGAGTAATTTAAAAGCTAAATAAAATGTTTTATAAATAGGCTAATATGCTAACACACACTTGTCATTAATGTTTTAGAGCTAGCATTAACTCGAAGTTTGACATTCGTTTAACACAAATTTGTAAGCCTCGTTAATTATTTTCGGTTTGGATTTAATTTCAAATCAAACTGGCCTCGGTGTGGGTTGTAACATGTGTGTGCTATGTTTTTTTATTTGTTTTTGTTTTTGTTTTGTTTTTCCAGAAACTTAATGCTGATCAGAAAAGCATGCAGATTGTTTGCAGGAAGTAGGACCTTTTTCACCATAGCCTTTGTCCGTCTGTCTACCACTTCCAGCATCATGGCCAAGAGCAAGTTTGAGTATGTCCGCAGCTTTGAAACAGACGACACCTGTCTGCGGAACTGCTACATTGTTGTCAGATTGGATGGTCGCAACTTCCACAAGTAAGTTTGATTCTTATCTTACAGTAAAGTGAGGGTTGGTGCTTGTTGTAGTGTTCTGTTTCGACTTTCTTTTTGCACTTCAATTTGTTTTAGGTTTGCAGAGCAGCACAAGTTTATTAAACCCAATGACGACAGGGCTCTGGGGCTGATGACCAGGAGTGCACGCTCTGTCATGGAGGAACTGGAGGATATTATCATCGCTTATGGTCAAAGTGATGAGTTCAGCTTTGTTTTCAAGAGGAGCTCCACCTGGTTTAAAAGAAGAGCCAGGTGTTCTGTTTTTTTCCTGCTGCTCTCAAACAAACTTCTAGTATGCAGTGCTTTTTGTCTGACTTCGTATTCCTCCTTTGCTTTTCTTTGCAGTAAGCTCATGACCCACGTGGCCTCCCAGTTCTCCTCCTCATACGTGTTTTACTGGAAGGAGTTTTTTGAAGAACAGCCCCTCCTCTACCCTCCAGGCTTTGATGGGCGTGTGGTTCTGTATCCCACCAACCGTAACCTTAGAGATTATCTCAGCTGGAGGCAAGCGGACTGTAAGTACAAACAATGTTCTAACACATTTATGAAAAACTTTTCAATTGTGATAAATAGGTGATATATGGTTGTGTTTGGTTTTATTCTTCCAGGTCACATAAATAACTTATATAATACAGTATTTTGGACGTTAGTTCAAAAAGGAGGACTCACGACAACTCAGGCAGATGATCGCTTAAAGGTGAGAGCAAAACACAGAAAATGTTTACAAAAGTTTCAAGCCTGCTTGGATCAAGCACATATTGTGATTTTGAAACAGTTACACACAAGCACATGCACACGGTAACATTGGGCGCCATCTAAATTCCATCTGCGGCTTTCTGAAGCGTACAGAAGGATCCATATTTGGAAAAATTAGGAACAACAAAATATTACTTTCCAAATGTTAAAGTTGTTCATAAGAGCTTTTACTGTTAAAAAAGTTGACAAGAGCTGAACTCAAATGTGCTGATTTAATACTTTATGTAACTAGAGTCAAAATAAATGCAAGATTTTGTACTAACATATATAATCAATGAAAATGGCAACTGAATATATTTCCGTAGAAGTGTGTAAGGAACAACGGGCCGTTTTCATAAACTAGTTGCACTTCACGACCTTAAACTTTTTTTATTTCTCAGTATGCTGTACATCCATTCTTGTATTTCAGGCTAACAATACAAAAAAGAAGAGCTGGCCAAGATTTACTACTTTAAAAAACTAATAAGTTTCCTTCCCTCTTACAAAATTTAAAAGACGTTCAAACAAGGAAGCATTTCAGGTGTTATTTTGCCCCATTAAGCCTGCTGTCTTAAAGTTTATTACAATACAGATTTGTTATTGAATTTCATTTATTTGTTTAGTTATTTCCCTCAGGCTGACTAGTTCAGTGCATGAATCTTGTGTTTTCCCAACCATGACTTTAATTTGTAATTGCTAAAAGGGCACGGATATCCTGAAAAAAAAAACCTGGATGTTCACTGAATTGTGTCTGTCTGTCATTTACTCAACTTAACTATTTATTCATGTCATGAATTCAAGTATTTTTGAGTTTGTTTTTGGCTTTGGTTCTTGGACTATGTTTTCCTTTTCATTTTATTTTGTTATTTATTTATTTTGTTCCTCGTGTCTTTGTTTCCTGTCATCATTCACTTCTCCTCTGTTTATCTCTTGTCTTTCTGTCACGCCCATCTTCACCTGTTCCTAATTGTAATCACTCACCTGTGCCCACTTCCCCTGATTACCCCTGTCTTTAAAACTTGGTCACCTTCTCCACTTCCTTGCCGGTTCATTCGTTCTGTTTGCTTGTTGATTCATGTGTTGTCTGGTTGTCCCGCTCATCTTGTGTCTCCGGTTTGCTTGTGTCTCTACTCTCCTGTTGTTCTCGTTCCTTGTCCTGCCTCGTCTCATCTCGCCTTTTTGTATTGATTTGGATTTTTGTTACGTTTAGTTTTGCTGCCCCGCCAGCTTTTTGTTTCCTTGTTCTTTTGTTTAGAAATAAATTTTCATTTTTTTATATGGAGTCTGCACTCTGGGTTCATCTCATTCTCCACCGTTCCTGACAATTCATCCACTTACTTACCTCACAACTGTCCCTAAATGTGCTTCAGCCAAACCTCTTTTTTGGAATGTGTTGAAGAATGAAAAGCAGATGTACAATGATGTACATTTTAGTTTCTTGCAACCTGCAGAAATATAATAGTGAACTCAAAAAACATGGGGGCGGGGAATTTTTTTTTGTTTGTTTGTTTTTTTAAATTGGTCTTTCTGTGCCATCTTATTTTTCAGATTTAGGAGTTGTAGTTGTATATGTAGGGTTGTGTGCTTTTATTTAAAAGCAGTTAAACTTGTTTACTGGTACTATGTTTCTTTTTTGTCATATTTTTCCTGAAGAATTGAATCATTTACTTAGAAGAAAGCATTTATCAAGGTTGAAATGTGCTCTTTGGATACGCTGTCATGGCAAACTGGTTTATTTTAAGGCAATTTTATCTTCTAATAAGGTTTGATGAGCACATTTACATTGTGCCTGAAAAGCAAAAATGATTAGTTAATAATATAAATTACAATAAACTTGTATTTCAGAGTTCATCAGGTTCTGTATGACTTCATGTTAGGAGTGGCTTGTGGCAGCTGGCTGAGACGGATGCAGCTGTTCTCTCCAAGTCATTTCATTTTCCACTGGACTGTCAGCAAATGTTTATTCGAGTTGGTTGTTTGGAACAACTTGAGTCATTAATACCTCATTAAGCCGCATTAACTGAGACCATTTCCCTCCTGTCATTTAGTAAATTATACACTTATATAACCAGGTGGTGGCGCCATCTTTGCACTAATTTGTTCAAAAATGACAGATGACCTGCAATTCAGGAAGCTGTAACTTTGGCGTCTCGTCAGGCTTCAAGTAGTTGATCATTTTTGTGCATACCTTGGTGATATTTGCATATTTTAAGCTTTTTTTTTCTGTCTTTCAGGGAACATTAGCTTCAGACAAAAATGAGATCCTGTTCTCAGAATTTGACATCAACTATAACACCGAATCTGCCATTAACAGGAAAGGCACCACACTGATCTGGGAAAAGGTAAAACTGCTAAAGAAACAGATTGATCCTTATAGTAACGAGATTTTGGAGATTTCTTTAAACGATTTAATGGAAAATAAAATGTACAAAACTGGAGGAGTAGGTGTTCGATCTGAAACCTCACACAGTCTGATGTGTCCATTTCTTATGTTGAACTCCTGAAACTACAGATCTACAAAGACAGATACAGTCGGCTCATTTTATTATTTAGGAGTGTTGCAAATGAAATCGAACTTTCAACAACTGCTTTTTGGTGCTTCTTGTTTTCTGCCACTTTCACATATTCTCAGTTTCACTCAGCTCAGACGTGTTATTGTTCTTCATGGTTTAGACTAAGGGAGAACACACACGTGCAAACTGGAGAAAGTTTTACGACTCCAGCAAGTGCGATTAGTTAGAAAAATGAGATTTCTCTCAAGTTTCAGAGTTTAGACATGCTTCATATTTAGTGGTAAATATTGGCACAAAGTCATGTAAACAAATAGCAATTGGTTCCTTTTAATGCTCTCTCTAATTTTTGCTCTTTTAAAGGATTTTCGTATCTGTTAATGTATTTATTTTTTCCTCTTGAGTAATATAAGCCACGCATGTTGCTCCTGAGCTGTCGTCTGGGTTAGGTTGTATTGAAATCATTAGAGAAGCACTTCAGTCTTCAATAATACAGAATCTGAGCTGCTTCATTGATTCAGATCAATAAACATTCGAGCTCTTTGCATCCTGCTGAGTCTCTTTTTTATGACACAGCTCAGCCCTCGTGAAATACTGCTTTGGTTGTTTTAGCGCAGCTTCAATTTGACAAACTGTCATCATGTTCAGGTGTGTTTTTGTGTTTATTATCCCAGTTGGGGCTTTTTAAAAATTAATTCTAATGTATCTATTGTAAAAAATGTTCAACAAGAAATAAATAAAGGATGATTTGAGTAATTTGTCAGAAATGCATCCATCTGTGGTCAGACTTTATCACACGAGTAAAGTCACAAGTAGGGATTTTAAACTCTAACCTTTAGTCAGCCAGCCACTTTTAATGATTTTATTTAATAAAGATTTATCAACTGTTAAGACAGAAAACAAGACACCAACCATGTAGCTGGAAGAAAACACATTTTAGTTTATTGTTGTACATAGCTGAGCTTCTAATTGTTTAACAAGGTGAAATTACGCACGAGTTTGCCCTTTAGGTTGACGATAATGAGCAACTTCCTGTCGTAAAAAGTAATTTGAAAAATCATCACTTTCAATCTTGTTAAATGTAAGTTGTGCCGATAAAGCCTACAGCAAAAAAAGTTGTTAAAATTCTTTGGCCAATTTGAGGTTTAATTCACTACTTGAAGCCTGAATTTGAAATAGGGAAAGTCAGCTAGCACATGAAGTGAAAACAGCCATTACTGCTGCCGGCGAGCATTTTGACTCTAAAGTTGGTAAACTGTGCAGACAATGTAATCCAAGCAATCGAGTGGTTTTCTGTATTTTAAAATGATGAAGTAACCAAACAAATGCTGTCACTTTTGTCTAATTGTTGTTGAAAACTATTATTTTGTGCTTTGAAAAACATTTATTCCTTTGGACAGTTTAATCAATCGATTAAAACGACTTTATTCTTCATAATCGTCTGGATTATTAAAAACTCCAACGCCTTGTTTCATTATGTTACATTTACCTGTATCCAACATGTTTCTCATCGGTTTATTTAGCGGGACGAGACGGTCATCAAGCGCATGAAGCTACCGAACGAGGAGGAGAAGGAGGTGCTTGTCACACGGAGCAGGAGGAGAGTGGAGGCCCACCACTGCGACATTATTGGGGACCAGTTCTGGGACGAACACCCAGACATCCTGGAGGACGATAACTGCTAACAGCTGCTGGCCTCATAAAAAAGAGCAGCGCGTTCAAAGCTGGATCCTATAGACAGCTTGATATGACTTTGTGTCACCATGTTATAGCAATGAGACTTGCTAGATGTTAAACATTTCTTGTCTTTGAAGCATGTTTTTTACTTTCTTTTAATATTTTTATATCGATTTCTTAAAATGGAAAGTTTTTTGCTTTAATTCCATGGTGTTCATTATCTGCATTTCGTGCCTTGTTCAGGTCAAGTCGCTCTTCTAAGGTTACTTTTCAAAAAAAAAATTCTTCATCTGATATCATGAATGGCATTTCAAATACTACCAACACCTAATCGTCGAGCATGTTTGACATGCGTCATCTTGACCCACTGAGGAGTTTCAAATGTGGCCCTTTTTTTTTTCTTTTTTTTTGCTTGACTCAGTTGTGATGTTTGAAGAAGTATTTATTAACAATCACAGAGTGCAGGAGAAAAAAGGTTTATATGAGGTAGAGATAATAAAAGCAAACAGAAATAGCTGGTGGTTTATTTCCTGCGGCCAAGGCTCCATGAATGGATTCATTGGTCTGCAGTGTCATCGGCGCTAAGAATACCTCACACACCCTTCGTACACTCAACCCTCCTGACATGTGCTCTGTGGCATATTTATCATCACTCTTATAAATGACCGGCTCAGTATGAACGGCTGCTGGAAGCCAACGACGTGGAGGCCGGATACTATATTCTGTTACTGTAGTAGGCTCAGTTACTGTCAAGTCTTGCAGCTGTATTTTTGGTTCTGCGAGTTTGTTAAAGGCATGTGGCTACTGTACTTCACTGGGTCGAGACATGCTCTTTCTAGTGCAACATTTGGAAACTAAATCTGTTGTCCCCCCAAAAATGTCTTGTTTGTTCTAATAAGACATTTGCTTTGTGCATAAATTCATTTGCTTGGGTTACAGACGCACACTGAGCAGACAGTGACTGAACATTTGGCCGAACCACAGGAAACCCTGAAAACAAGAGCATGTTGAGGCAAGTGGTACAGTTATTTAAAGATGGCATGCATTTACACATACTATACCAAAGCCTGTTGGGCCAATAGTTGGAGTGGGGATGGGGGAGTCTAATGAAAATGCAATACTGTATTTGAATGTTGTACACTTCAGTCCTTTGATCTGTTCTGACAAAATGAATAGCTGTTAATATGCAAATTCCATTCGCGTTTGCTCTGTATTTTCTTTACATTGAACTTGAAGATGGCAAATTTTATTAGAAGCAATGTCTCTCACTAATTAAAAAACAACCACAACATAACAGATTCTTTCAGCGGAAATAATTTATTAACGCATTAATAAAAATCT
This sequence comes from Kryptolebias marmoratus, assembly GCF_001649575.2. Lineage (NCBI taxonomy): Eukaryota > Metazoa > Chordata > Actinopteri > Cyprinodontiformes > Rivulidae > Kryptolebias > Kryptolebias marmoratus. Next base: position 11,725,613 of record NC_051438.1, read on the forward strand.
ATTCTGCTGTTTTCAAAGACATGCGTCACTCTGTGTAATGAACGCACTAAAAATAGATCATCAAATGTTTCTTGCAGTTTGAATGTCATCTCTTAAAAAAACAAACTCAAAAGTTTTCCAAAAAGAAGATTTTCAGTGTCTATTTACAAAGCATGAATGTAGCTGCAAGTGAAAATATATATATTGTTTAAGTTTATTTTGCACAACGAAGAGTAACAACAATAACAGAAAGAGTTTAAAATATGACGCAAGATGCAGTCAGGGGTAGCTCAGTTGGGTTTTAATGTTGCATATATAAAATGAAGATTTAGGAGTTAAAATGACTTGATATTTTAAACAACCATGAACCATGTCTGCTTTTTCTACTTTTCTTTTAACAAAACCGTTTTCTAAGCTGTCTTTTAGTATCCTACTTATTGATAAAACTGATTTTAAAATGAAGTAAAAGAAATTTGGATAAAATATTGTCCATACACTAAATGTGCAGCAATTTCTTTTTTTGGAGAGGCCAAAAGTAGGCGGAGTCAAATTGCATCCTGCAGTCAGGACTTGAGGTGAGGGGGTCTGTGTAGAAATACTAACAAATCTGTTTTTAAAATATTGAAGGTTGAATACCAAAGGTGAATAACTTAAAAAAGACCTTTCTATGCATATGAGTTGACACTGCAATGTAGCTAACTCTCATTTTAAAAGGCTCCATGTAGCCTAGCTAGCAGTATGGCTAGCAACAACTCAATTTATCCTGTAGTTGTAGCTACCAGGGGTCTCTTCTCTCCAAACTGCATACCAGGAACTGAGTCAACTAAAGCCTAAGTGCACATTCTTTCAAAGAATGACGCTGCCTTAGGTGGAATATATGAGCAGCAGCTGTAATTAGCTATTTTTAATAGCAAATATGTTGCATATGGCCAGACCTAAGTTTGCATTGGGTTCGGTGCTTTCCGTTGTGTCTAAACTTAGTCCTCTTTATTGGGTGATTTCAGTATCTCTTGTTGCTCATCTGAACATCCTTTCATCACATCCTGGCTCGCCTCTGGCAGAGCTGAGTTAGTCCCCAGCTCTGTGAGTGAGGGAGGAGGGTTGGTTAAGACTCGGTTAGTCCCCAGCTCTGTGTGTGTGTGTGTGTGCGTGCGGAGCTCTCCGTAACAAACAGGACCGCAGCGGCAGCATCTCATTCAGAGCCGCGGCTCATCGCGATGTCACACCGGCCGCGGGCTGCTTTCTGACCCGTCCGTCTCTCGGTTCGGTCGCTTCTTTTTTTGGACCCAGTTTGTTTGTAGGATGCGTCCTCCTCCTCTCGGTGCTGTTTGGTCTTCTCTTTGTCTTGTAGTTTTCCTGCACCGGGTTGCTGCTGCTGCTGCCTCTGCCGGCGTTTATAATGGTGAGTCGGATTCGCAGAGCAGTGACTTGCACTGGATGCTTTTTTTTTTACTTGCATTTGAATGCATCTTATCGCGTTTGTTACATATTATATCTGTCTATATCCAAAGATGATTCATTTGTTTGAATTATTTAAATCAGGATCGCGCGTTACAATGTTGCTTGTCATTTCTATGGCTGCCCAAACAGGAGGAAACCAGCAGAGCATCCTTGAACACATCCAGAGTTATGAGATTACTTCCCCCATTTGGCTGCATCCTCTCGGGCCCAAAAGAGCTGCCAACAAAGACGTGAGTGAGACCTAGAAAAAAAAAAAAAAAAAAAAAAAGATTTAAAAAAATTTAATCTGATATAAGTCATCTTTTGCATGATAATTTTCATCCGTTTCGTTTTCCTGGCAGCATCCTGCAGAGGTCCAGGTCCTGATCTCAGCTGAGGGTCAGGAGCTCCGGCTACATCTGGAAAAAAACGAGTGAGTGATTTAAGGACGCCGCTGCATCTTCACCCGCCGCCGTCGAAGGTGGAAGGGCGATGTTTCTGTGTTCATTTATCTGTCCTGTTAGCAAAATATCCAGTGAACCACCGGATGGGTTTTAATGAAACTACCAGAGAGCAACCACTGAATGCACACCTGCGGCTGATTAACCTTTGGAATCAGACCAGTTCAAGATGGCTGCCACAGCTGGGCAACTTTAGAAAGCACAGTCATGGCTCTGTGTCAGTAAGTCTTACAGATTTTGAGCTAAAAACTCATGTGGTAGTAGCTGAGAGTCATCCTCAACTTTTTACTCTAAGTGGTAACTGATTGCGCAATATCTGTCTTTCAAATTTTGCCATTACCTATTGGAGTCAACTCTGTTTGTCTGTTAGCAAATAATTTTCTAAAGTACTGAACAGATTTTAATGAAACTTTCAGGAAGTAATTATTTGACGTGCATCTACAACTGATTAACTTTTGGAGTAAGCCTAATTCAAGATGGTTGCCACAGCTAACCGACCTTAGCAAAGACAAAAATGTCTATAATTTGGTCGTTTTTACAGATATTGAGCTAAAATTTGGCATTATGAAGACTAACACATCCTGCAAGATCTTGTATGAGCAAAATGCATAAAGTCATTTACAAGGTTTGACCGTTATCATCAGATGATCTTAGTTTAAAACTCTGGACATGAATGGTGGCGAGCGGGCGATATGCATTCCTTCAACAAATGATGTTTTATATAACAGAGTAATGTAGTAAATTTATCAACTTAGTGAATCTTCTTATCTGAACCTATCTGATGATCCTGTAAAAAGCGATTTTTTTTTTTTTCCATCTGATTGCATGAAGTCAGACTATCAGCTTCCCTGACAGCAGCAAGATGGCCCAGTTTGTTTGACCAGATGTTAGCTGTCACACAGAGCCATTCATAAGGTCAGTGCCCCCCGTGGGCGATGAGGAGGAGGGGGGAGTTTCTGGACGGCGGAGGGTTTGACACCCGATCCATGTGCCTTTGGGCTAACAGGAAGTGGAGACTGCGCCTTTGCACCTATATCGTCCTGCAATCTGCTGGGGAGGTTCCTGTCCAGAAAACAATGGGATGGCGCTGGGCAGGGAGGGCTGAGTGTCATTCAGCAGACGCTGTGATAGCGGGGAGGTCTGCTGTGGTTTATCACTTGGATTGGAGCCCATGCACAAGTGGACAGAAGGCCTTTATGAACATTAGTCCATTTTTACCCTCGAGTGTTTGCTGTTTCTGCCCTTCAGAATACCACGACTCCAGTGTGTCTGATTGAATGCCCCCCCCCCACCCCGGCGGATTTCCCACTCGGCTTTATCCGCCCAGCTGGTGGTCTCACTGTTAGCCCTCGTCCTGGACAGGGGACTTTCATCAATCACAAACTGCCACACATGTGTGGTAAGAAAACAGAGAAGGGAGGATGAATGATGAGGGTATAATGGGAGAGGTTTTGACAGAGTTTTGATAAAACCTGGACAGTGTGTTCTTTGGCATCAGATGGGGAAGGTGTCAACTGATGCAAAAATAATACGAAGGAAAGAGGAAATTGCAACTTCGCAAAGTTGAGGGAAAAAAAACTGAAGTCATATTTGAGCAACTTCTGTTTTTTTGGAAACAGGAAACAATTAAGACATTTGGTTCAGAGAAAAAAAAAACTAAGAAAATCTCTTTCATGCCAATAATGCTGTATTTGGATGTAACATTGTATAAAATAAACTTTGTGCCAAGAAATTCAAGCAAAACTTCTTGACCAGCTAACACATTTAATAGAAAAAAAAGTCTTTGCTTTTAGATTAACGCTTTTATTTGGTGGATGGCATTTTATGTTTCTTCAGACTTTTATTTTGCTTTGATGCTTCATCTTCAAGGGCTGGAATTGATGCATGATTGTGAAGGGCTCCATTTTAAATCAGTCCATTAGGTGCCAGAAAACAACCAAATTGAGACTGGAAAAAACAGACAAACTGAATTTTATATATCCTGTTTATATGTCCTTTTGACGAATGTTGTTGCACTTGACTTCAAACAAACAAACTGGGTCTTTAAAGAATAGTTCAGATCATTTGAAGTGGGGTGCTGTAATATCAGACCTGTATAGCTCTTTGAACAGCCTGAGTTTGGAGGAAAAAAGTTTAATTCTGACCGGATTGGCTGTATCGAAGTATGGTCAAGACCAAGGTGGATTGCTGCTATTTAAAAACATTTTCAGGCTGCTATTTACACTGCTGTCAGTGTTGCATTACACAGTTCTTACTTGTAAAATATTATGTTATCCCTGCCCCAGGCTGCACGGAAAGTTCAATAATGAACTTCTGCTGCTGTTATTTGTGTTAGCAAAAAAAAACCTTAAGTTCTATGTGAAATAACCATGTAATATAAAACTGACGTTGTTCAAAAGGTTTATAAAATAACGTTGAACCACCATGAAATATTTGCGATTTAAGTTGTTTTAGAGCCTTAGCTTTTCAGTCTGGTCACAATTCAGTTCTATTTCCTCAAACTTAGGTTCTTCAAAGAGCAATCCACAACAGGTAAAATATTAGCTGTTCATAACCTTCCCACAGAGCCCCCCGCTTCAAAAGACCTGAACTATTACTCAGGTGTTTTTGCATCTCTTTGACTCTGAGTCTATAACGTCACATGACTAATCAGTTGCGATGACAGTTCTGGATGCTCTGTTCTTTCGAACAGCATTGCCAAATTAGGGTTGTAATGTGTAACGCACCACCGTTGCCACGACACATCCTGCAATGCGGCTTCTTTCTTTCTCAGAAAAGCTGAGGTCCTGCCTCTAACCACGGTATTCTGAGTGGATTAGCAGGCTTCTTCCCCGACAGTCTTCATTGACCATTACTCAGTCTGAGATTTACCACTCCACTTCCTAACCATTCTCTCCCCAGACCTTGTTCCTAAATCAAGCATCCCACTTTGTTTTGATTTATCCTCCAAAGTGGACACACAAATGGCCGTGCGAGAGTAAAAGCCAGGCTGGGGAGGGAGGATTGCAGTTTGTGTCGGGGAGGATTGACGTCTGGTTTTTGAAGAGAAGCCAGATGAAACGCTGCCAGGGAATCCTGCGACGCCGGTATCCTGGCTACGTCTTTGTGCACCTAAAACTGCGCTCGGCAGAAAGGTGGGGAGCCTAAAGTAGCTGTGAAATTGTGTTGATGTCATCTTTGTGTCTGTGTCTCGTACGATTCTGGAGCTGGTTTTTTTTTGTTTCTCTTCAGCCGTCCCCCCTTTCTCATCCTAATGAATCACCACGACAAAGCACGGAGGCAAGCGACGCTGTGAATGACCGCGGGCGCAGCTCTCTCTGTGGCCGGACTCTGAAATCAGTCCTTTCTCTCCGTGTGCGCCCGTCGCTTTGCGCTTCATTGGCATGGATGTGTGTCTGCCTGAGCTTTTATCTAAATGAGAGGCAGCAGCAGAGAAAGTTGATTCAGTTAAAAGCAAAGCCTGGGCTGGGCTGGGCCGGGGCGTGCGCTGATGCAGAGACAGGATGGGAAGGAAACGAGGCGAGCGGCAGGGCCGCCGGGTTGAGGTGGGGGGCGGGTTGTGAGGAAAGTAGCGACAGTTGGGGTCGGTTTGGGTGTGAGTTATACCCCTGTGGGTCGGATATGACTCCGTGTGGTTATTATTTCCACTTCCTCCTCTGTGTGACTTTTTCTGCTCTTCAGTTTAATGCCCTTCCTTCCGTCATTCAGTGCACGAACCTCTGGCGCTCCTCTGAGGGCCGCAGCCCGCGTTGTTTCTCCTCTTCTTCTTCTTTGCCCTTACCTCGTCCTCACATCATAATTCTTCCACTGACCACTCCATTTTCTCGCTTTCTTTTCTGTCTCCTGATATTCCCCAGGGCTCCAGTGTAAATATACATGCCCCACTCCGGCTCTGCGGTCAGGGTGTGGGAGTCGGCGGCCCCACGCAGACAGATGACACGCACAAACTTTTTACACTCACAGCAACGAAAGAGACCACAAACAGAGATTCAAGATCTGATGGACTGCTGGTGAAAAAATGAAAGGCTTAGCATTCCTCAAAGGGAATGCCTGTCACCCATCGTCTTTTTTGTCAGACTTTTAAACTGAGATCATCTTCTGTTGAGAAACGATAAAGTTGTGTGTGTTGTACGTAACGCTCAGCTACTACCACATCAGATTTTAGTTCAAAATCTGTAACACTGACTGACTCACAGCCATTTTTGTGTTTACTAATGTTGGTTCGCTGTGGCAGACGTCTTGAATTGGATTGACCCCAAAAGTTAATCCGTTGTGGACGTTCATCAAGCGATGACTTTCTGAGAGGTTCATTAGAATCTGTCTGGTGATTAATGAGATATTTTGCTAGCAGACAAACAAGTCGACTCCAGCAGTTAATGTGAAGGTTTTAAGCCAGGCTCTCGTACAATGAGTCGCACTTGGAGTATCTGTTGTGAATGACTCTCAGCTATCGCCACATCGGATCTCAGCACGATATCTGTAAAATTGACTGATTTAGAGTGATTTGGGTGTTTTCTATGGTCAGTTGGCTGTGGCGGCCATATTTAATTGGGTGGACGCCAAACGTTATTCAGCTGGAGATCTAAATCCAGCGTTTACTTTCTGCAGGTTTCATATTTTGGTAACAGACAGATACACACACACATTATCGCCCGCTCCCCGTTTTGGCGGTGGGCAATAAAGATAAGAGCAGACGATATGTTTGGATGCCATTTTGTCCCGTCTGCTCAGATGTCTTTATCTTGGCTCATGTTTCCACTCCTCATCCTTTTTGCAATAAAAGCCTTTTCATCTGCTGTTGCTGACTTGTATTTTGACTTTGCATCAGCCTTCCCCGCTGCCCCCCGTAGCAATGATGTCATCCGATCCTACGAGGGAATGCAACCCACTGACCCTTTAGCATTACCCATCATCCCCCCCTCCCCCTCCCCACCCCTCACTATCTCTGAAGTGCATTAGCATTACTCCCCCTCTGCTCCTTTTCTCCTCCCAACGTTGAACCGACTCTTTGTCTCGGCTTCGCTGCCCCACAGCGGGGCTTTCGAGACCGGCAGTGGCGTCCTCAATCACAGCATCTGTCTGGACGCTGGACCACATCCAGGCGACGGCGGGCAGCGCTCGCACCACCACACACAAGCCTCGGAGTCTTAATTCACAAGCTCTCAGATTTTCACCCGAATGCAAACAAGCATAAGGCTCTGACGTGACATCAGCGGCATAATTAAGTATGCACAAAAAGGACCATTTTTGTTCATTTTCTTACAGTGAGTTAAAACAGCATACATCATTAGAATTTGATGCTTTTATGAGGACACTCTTCTGTATTTTTTTTTTGATTGCTGCTCAGTCAAATCAAGAAAACAGCGCCCAACTCTTTCGGCTCTTGCTCAAGATGATGGAGATGTTTCAGTGTACACATAATTGCACATCACATTCACTCAAAGTAGATAGGATTCTCTTTTTTTTGGATGTCAGTGTAAATTTAAACTGAATAATGTATTTTTTAAACTACCACAGTCCTGTAGACAGTTTGCTTAGCTGTTCAAACCTTTCTTAAAAGCAATCGTGTCACCAGTTAAGCTAAAAATCCATCATCTTAAACTAAAGCACAGTAACACCTAAATTTTTTTTCTGTGAACTTTTACCTGTAAACGCCTGCTGCCTTAAAGAAACTCGTGACACAGATTGAAACTCAGCTGTCACACCCTTAATCTGTTTGTTTGTGGCTCCTGCGGCGGTTTCCTTTTGCACGTTGGGCGAATCGCTTTCTTTCAACTCATCTGCGGCGCATCTAACTGATCCTAAAACACGCCCAGAGGTCAGGAGGTTTTTGATGTTGTGTAGGAGCACGAGGTAGCTGAAAGAGAATTAAACAATGCACTGAAGTTATCTTCATTGCTATAAACCAGGTGAGAGTTCAGGTCTTTTAAAGCGGTGGATCTGTGGAAACCTTTACAACAGTTAATAGCTCCTGAATCATCCCTGTTCGGCGAAATGGAGTTCTGACTGGATTTGGTCCCAGTGACCAAAACGGACTGCTTCTCACCATCGTTTAGGGACGTCCTGATCAAGATTGTTTTGCCCTGGATACAAATCTGTGTAATTTAAAATTAAGTTTCAGCACAGACTTGCAGACTACACACTACAAATACTTTAAAGTTATTCAAATCAGTCCCATCCTGTGCTTGAGCTCTACATTGTGGTAAAGAATAACCTGTGTTCACGTTGTTCCTTATGGGGCACTGTTTGTAAAGGAGCTTGTGCTCAAAATTCATGCCTAAATTTTGTCACATTTAGATTCAAATACTGTTTTGAAATGTAGTGTTGATTTTCTGATGTCACTTTTTACAACATTTAGCTAGTTACATGTAATTGTTACAGCTACATGCTAAATATAAGTCTAAATGCTAAATGTTAAATCTAAATGTTATATGTTAAATCTAAAT
>NC_051438.1:11734634-11757964 GCF_001649575.2 Kryptolebias marmoratus
ATTTAACATTTAGATTTAACATTTAACATTTAGATTTAACATATAATATTTAGATTTAATATTTAACATTTAGATTTAACATTTAACATTTAGATTTAACATTTAATATTTAGATTTAATATTTAACATTTAGATTTAACATATAATATTTAGATTTAACATTTAACATTTAGATTTAACATTTAACATTTAGATTTAACATTTAGCATTTAGATTTAGATTTAGCATGTAGCTGTGACAATTACATGTAACTAGCTAAATGTTGTAAAAAGTGACATCAGAAAATCAACACTACATTTTTAAACAGTGTTTGAAGCTAAATGTGACAACATTTATGCATGAATTTTGAGCACAAGCTCCTTTACAAACGGCGCCCCATAGTTCCTCGAGTTGTTTTTTTTTAAACATCAGTGAGGAAAATAAATATGCCAGCTGATGATGAATTTTTTATACATCTTGAGTAGTATTGTGTTGGTTATGTAGTTTTAGGAGTGCAGGACATAATGTGGCTCCAACTGCTCCAAACGGCAACAAGAACCTATTTTCTATTTTCTCCACCACAAAGGTTGGTCCTCCAGAGTGATAAATTCAGTCACCTGTTTTGGAATAGTTTTTTGCCTTATCGCCATCCCATGGAAACCTGTCCTTTTTCTTTAGAGTTTCCTCTATGTGTTGTTTGGTTGTGGTAACGTGAAACGTCAGCTGGGTGAACTCAGCTTAGTCTTGGATTTTAAACGTCTAATTAAATTGACAGTATTGGTTGTAAGTCTGCTGTCGTGAGAAGTACTTGAATTACAAATGTTGCGAGTAGCTGCTGAGCTGCTCTCGTTCTGTGGTTTAAAATACTCCCATATCGCAGACATGTTGGCAACGTTTTTTACTTTCCAACACGGCTGGTATAAAATCATAAACAGAAGGTCAACAACGGAGACTGGGAGCAGAGTGTGGTCGGCTGCTTTGATACCGATCAAAGAAAAATGCCTGAATAGGGACCTCAGAACAATAGTTGTGATTGGCTCGGGACATCCCTACCAGTATTTTCACATTACACGGTTATTCTAACAGAAATATTATGATATTCCTGCTGGAAGTACCTCAGGCTGCATAGGAAGAGTACCGCAGCTAACTGCTGCCATTACAGCGTAATGTAAAATTAACAATGTTATAACAATTTATATGTTAGCATTTGCCTGGATGTCTTTGAAAATCCCTTTGAATCAGGCAGATTGAATATTAGTTTTATTTTATTTACGTTTTTACCCCTCTTCAGAACCAACAGTGTGTGGTAAATGGATTGCTCGGTGATGATTCGATTGCTGTTTGATCCACGTTCGGCGTGGCTGCAGCCTTAAAACTGACCTTGAAAAGCACAAAAGGCTCTGCTGTGCCTGCATGTCACACTGTGTCAGGCTGTATAGCAGTCATTACGACGCGTTTACGCTAACTGCTTACCTGAAGGAGTCTTATGTTGGCATGCTTCAGCTCAAACCGGAGCCACCGACTGGCATGAGAGTGGAGCTGTGGACGAAGATGGAGTCATTTCCTTTGTAGAAGACGGAATTCCTCTTCATCCACTGAAAGCGCCAGATAAGCTTAAAGATGAGACGAGACTGTGATGGGGATCTCTGAGTTAGAGACGCTGGACAGGAAGGCCAGATGAGGTCAGGAGGTCAGATCACAACACTGCCGGACTCATCATTTTAAAGCTGTCTCTTTGTCATGTATGTGAATGTAACCCCCCCTCCTTCCTCTTGAGTCATGATCCTTTAAAGGATGAGGCTGCTGTTTTCTGTCTCTGACCTGCTTTGTTGCAGATTGCATCAACAGACTGTCGTTGCTTCGAGAGGCTTGTCTCCCTCGGGGTGACTGAACGAGAAAATGGAGTCAATCCTTCATCTGTCCTCGTCGTGCTTTAAAGGAACTGTTAAACATTTAGGGACACATGCTCGGTTGTATTCAAATGAAAGGGCACTTTCTTATCTGTTTAAGGTCAGAAACTAGTTGAACAACTTAAATAGCACTAACACTAGCAAAAAGAAACTGAGAAAGGATGGTGGTAAAGCCGTTTTTTGAAAATAACTTTATTCTTGATTTTGTCTGATCTGTTAGCGCTCAGAGCACGAGTTGCAAACGTCTCAAAGCTGCGACCACAACCGATTTTAGCTCAGCGTTTGTAAAACTGACTGAGTGACAACCATTTCTGTGTTTTCTGAAGTCGATTTGCTGTGGCGGCCATCCTGAATTGGGTTGACGTCAAAAGCTAATCAGTTGTAGACGCACACCCAATGATTGTCTTCTGAAGGTTTCGTTAAAATGTGTCCAGTGGTCCGCGAGACATCGTCCTAACAGACAGACAGAGCTGACTCCTATGGTGAGTTGTGACATTTTAAAGAAAGATCTCGCGCTGTCAGTCAGCTCTCGCAGTACAAGTCGGAGACGACTCTTAGTCACAACCGCACCAAAGCTGAGCTCAATATCTGTAAAAGTGACTGAGTTACAGCCATTTTTGTGTCGGCTCCGGCTGCTGCTGCCCGTTGGAAGAGTCCCGTCTTCCGAGGACAGATGAGCAAAGATTTCTGGGGAGATAGAGCGAAGGGAAACCAGCTGTGAGGCAGACAGGGTTTATGAATGAAAACAGGAAGGATGGACTGAGACCCGGTTGGAAGGAGTGCGACAGGAAAATAAGCGTCGGTTCTGCTGGTTCGAGTCCAGAGGCACACAAACACACAGATGGAGGATAAGAGGAATGCAGTGTTTCACCCAAATAAAATGAATGTTTGTCCAGACATGTGCGTGTTCCCCTCGTTTACCCATTCTCCCCCCGTCGTTTAGGGAGAGTCTTCTTTTCTGCAAAGTATAACAATTGGTAAACATTTGCCAATAATGTACTCTGCTGTTCAGGAAGTAAAATGATTGTTTAAGAGAAGTACATATAGATTTTTAAACATTTCTGTCTGTTTTCTTGGCTGAGCGCATCTTTAAAAATTGAAAACACTTTGCTTTGCAGAGTGAGTCTGCCAGCATGAATAGTTTATGAGCTGCAGATCCTCTGACCTCTTTTATCATTTCAGTTTTCTGCAGCTGTTACTCGTTAAATACCCACCCAGGTGCTTATCTGTCCCTGTTCAGTTTTTTGCTCCTTTAATGTCTGACAGTGTAAAATGTTCAGCTGTCCACGAGTTGTTGTTCTTCGTTAAAACTTTCTCCAGGCAGCTGTTGGCCCCTGGATATCAGGAAATACGGTACGGCCCTGATGGAGCTCGTCAGTCGTTGTCTCCTGCCAACACCGTGAGTCTAAACAAACAGATTTATCATCTCGTTCTGCGGAGGGAGTTTTAAAAAGATTGTTCAAAAAATAAAGAAATGAAGAAATCTATTCAGGGACAACATTAGCAAAAAATGATGCATTTTTTTCCTCAACTGTATGAGGTTTTAAGGTTTTACTGCAGACTTCAGACAGGTCTTTCTGCGAAGAGAGCGATACGTGTTGAGTTTGGATTTTGTCTTCCAGGCTCATTGTTTCTACCATGGAGAGGTTCTGGGCGTGGAGGGTTCCAGTGTGGTGGTCAGCACATGTTCAGGACTCAGGTAAGGAAACACTTATTCACAAAACCTAATATTTAGAGATCTGTATTTCAGTGGTCGTAGTTTTGTTTTTTTTTATTGTTGTTAAGTAAGTTACAACAGAGAACATACAACAAAGAGCTGTCTACAACAGGTAAGATATTACCTGCTTCTAACCTTTCCACAGAACCCCAGCCAAAAGTAGCAAAACTGTATCTAGAAGCTAAACATTAAAAAAGGGCTAGCTAAAAGTAGCAAAATTCTAGCTTAAAGCAGCACAGTTCCATCAAAAAACTTAAATTGTTAGCTAAAAGCTAAGTGTAGAAAAGGGGTAGCTAAAGAGTAGCTTAAGGCTGAAAGTAGTTTAAGAGAAATATACCAAGTATGCTGAAGCAGATTTCAAAGAGAACAATGTTTCTGAAGAAACTTAAGAGGTCACGATTTGGTTTTATTGGGAAAATGATTATTAATAAACCTAAAGATTTTGAAAAGTATAAAAGTCACAAAATCCAAAAGTCATAGCAGCCATCGTCTGAATGAGCTGAATGTTTTAATGTATGACTGGCTTAAAAAGCACAAAGAATGTAGAAAGTAGTTAGATTGCAAAAGATGTACAGAAAAGAAAGAATAATGAAAACAATAGTGTTGATGCTGAGTCAGCATTAACAGGAATAAGGCTCATAATTTAAACAGATTTGTCATGCTTAAGAAGTCGTTTTGCTACAAAAACTAAAAGCAGCCAATTTGCCTATATGCATGTAAATACATAAATTCAAAGACTTGTGTTATTTAAAGGAAACGCTTGTGAAAGTTTTAGGTTTGAGGAGAGAGGCCGTTTGAGGTAACAGCTGACTCTGAGAAAGCTGTCTGTGAAGACATTTTTATGACTGCGATGAAATACAACCAAAGCTTGCTCAACTCTTTAGTCACAGAGGCTGAATAAATCCCATCCCTGTGTTTAAGAGCTCATGGAGTTTTTTAGGTCAGTGGGGTTTTTGGCTCCGGAGTTGGTTCATCGGGTGTAGCTCAGTGTGCAGATCCTGTATTGTCCTCTTTATGTTGCCCCGGAGCTGGTCGATGCTTCCTGCTGGAGACGCTCCCTGCCAGAAACCAAGTGTTTATGTAGGGGAGATAGCGCTGCATCTGGAGGACGACTGAATGAATACATCTTCATTCCCCTCCCGAGGAATGCAAACAAGGAAAAGTCGGACGGCAGCACGTAGGCGTGACTTCTCCAGATGTTCGCTGCAGCTGCGTGACCTGCTGTTGTTGTTGCGCTCGCTCATGCGTTTGTGTGCTCATTCTCCTGCAGCTGATCTTCACTTATGGCAGTGAATCAGCTGAGAGACCCCTCCGCTCTGTCCGTCCAAAGAGCTGTCCAAAACAACTGATCTCATATGCAATCAGCTGTCCTCTCTTAGGGTTAAGGCGGAGGAGGATGATAAGGTTTGAGGCTGTGTCAGAGCTTGCATGTGTGCTTGCTTCTCTCTGTTTTACAAACCAATGGACACATTTTATTAAACCTAATAAATTGCTGTTCATCTACAACCAATTACATTTTGGAAGCAACTCAGTTCAAGAAGGCCGCTACATCCAACTCTGCAAACTCAAAAAGGGGCTACAATTCAGTCAGTTTTCCAGATATTGTACTAAAATTTGGTGTGGTAGTAGCCGAGAGTCGCTCACAGCACATGTGTGGAGATACTGCATAAAACTGTGCATAAAGTCCTTTTCAAGGTTTGACCAAAACGGCTGCAACACTGTCGTTTATCAGCATAAAATGATATTAGTTAAAATCTCTGGCATGAAGGGTGGTCAACGTACAGGCCTTTAAAGAAGGCTAGGCTTTTAATATTGAAAATGTGCTTAATTGCATATTATATATTTATAGTGAAGGACAACTATTGTTCTATTTTGAACAGTTTATCACACCGTGCTCACTGACAAACGTCAAAACGCTTACTGATTTCCTGAAGCTGATTGGGTGGAACCATCTGTGGAACCATCTGTGGTGTCTCGTGTCCCCAGGGGGCTGATTTCTCTGAACGCAAGCACGAGCTACCTGGTCGAGCCTCTTCCCAATTCCACTCGGAGGCACGCCGTGTTCAGAGCCGAGAGCCTCCATCTACCCAGGGGCAGCTGCATGCATCACCACGGCAACGGGGAGCATCAGGAGGGGCTCCAGGACTTCATCCATGGGATGATGTCGCCGCGGAGCAGGAGGGTGGGTTTCAGGCAGATCAGCCAGCAGCCACTAATGCATGATGGTGCAGATGGTGCACCTTAACGTGAGCGTATGAAGTGATTCCTGTCTGTGTGTGCAGGAGAAAAGGGAGCTGGACCAGAACATGAAGTATGTCGAGCTTCTGTTGGTGGCAGATAAGGCTGAGGTGAGGATAATAATATTGCCATGAATGTATTTTGGTCATTTTTCAACCACACAGCAATTTTTGGCATCACACCTTTACAAGTGTGAGTTGTGAAGGTGGTTGTTTTTCTTTGAAGATCAGTTATAAAGACACGTGATGCGTTTCTACCTTAAACGGTTAGTAATAAGCTGCAGATTTCATCGGTTCCTCTTTTCTTATAATTTCATTCGACAAGTTTCCTTGTAGTTATTAGAAGGGTGTAAAAAAAAGGGGGGGGCGTGCTTTGCTCATGTGTTCACTATGTTGTGTTGCAGTTTGAGTGGCACGGTCAGAGTTTTGAGAAGACCAGGGACAAGTTGCAGGAAGCGGCGAACTTGGTTGATAAGGTAAAGCATCTCGTACGCCACGAAAGCTCTCTGACCTGTTTTATTTGAGGCGTTGAGTAATAAACGTCCGGTGTCCGTCTCTGTCCACACCAACAGTACTACAGAGCTCTAAACATCCGCGTGGCTTTAATCGGCCTGGAGGTGTGGACCGACCGGGACAAGATCAACATGTCTGATAACCCACGCAGCACGCTGGATGCTTTTCTGTCCTGGAGACAGAAAATGCTCCGAACTCTCCCCAACGACAACGCTCAGCTTGTCACGTCAGTATCTACTACAGCACAATTTGATCCCCAGTTCTCCTGTTTGTCTCTTGGGGAAGAATTCTCATTTTTTATTGTTCGCTGCCGAACAGCCTGTGTATGTTTGTCTGTAGTGTCAGCAAAATATCACGTTGATCACTGGGCAGATTTTAATAACACTCCCAGGATGTAATTACTGAATGTACATCTACAACTGATTACTTTTTGGAGGCAGTGCAACTCAATACGGGTGCCACAGCTAATCAACATTAGCAAACGCAAAAATGGCTGTAAGTCGGTCAGTTTGACAGATATTAGGTTAAAGTTTGATGTGGCAGTAGCTGAGAGTCATTCACAACACTTACTCTGAGTGCTAACAAATCACGCATCATATTAGCATGTCATTTTTTAACATAAGGTGAGCTTAGTTTAAAATACTGCCAAAGAAAACAAGGCCTTTAATTTTATTTACATGTAGTTTTTTCTGTTTATAGGGGGAGGTCATTCCAGGGCACTACTATCGGGCTGGCAACTCTCAGAACCATGTGCTCCGACTACCAGTCAGGTGGCGTTAACACGGTAAGAGACAAAATTGTGGGTGAATATTATTCCTGGCTTTTTTTTAGACGAATGTGTATTAAATTCTTCCCAGCAAGAATAATCGTCTTTAACATTATTACTGTTCGGCAATAAAAAATAACATCTGACTCCTCCCATGAACAGGACCACTCACCCGGGTCTCACGTTGGCGTCGCCGCCACCATAGCCCACGAGATGGGCCACAACTTCGGCATGAGTCACGACAGCGCGGGCTGCTGCCAGGTGAAACCAGAAGACGGAGGCTGCATCATGGCCGCAGCTACTGGGTAACTGGGAGCAGAGAGCCGATTTCAGCTAGAGAAATTTGCATCGTCTGTGGGAATGCGATGTGGACACGGAAAAAATCTGCTGAAATTCGTTGAAGAAGTGGAAACTGAATTGTTAGTTAAAACAAGCAGATCAGAAGCTAAAAACAGCAAAACGGTAGCTAAAAGTTCAAATTAGCAAAACTGTCGCTGAAAGCTAAAAGGACTTTAAGAAGACAAAACTATAGCAAGTAAACTGAGGCAGATTTCAAAGACAACAATGTTTTAAAAGAACTGAAGAGATCTTTATGTATTTTTATGGGGAATTTTTACAGAAATTAATAAATAAATGTAAATGTTATAATAGTATAAAAGTTACAAACACTAAAAGTCATGCAACTAATCTATAAGGAGCTTAACGTTTTGATATTTGAATGGTTAATAAAAAGCACAAAGTATGCAAAAGTAGTTATAGAACCTATACCGTAAACAGGAAACTAACAGTGTGAATGCATTCACACTTATTTATCTTATTTATCTGAGAAAATGGAGGAGATGATTGAATGTTAAAGGTACAAATATGACTCGACTTGATTTCCTTCTTTGTGTCTGTTTCTCCCACAGGGATCCGTTTCCACGTGTGTTCAGTAGTTGTAACGTGCAGGAGCTGAAGAGCTTCCTGGACTCTGGAGGAGGGAAGTGTCTCTTTAACTTACCCAACACTCACCTGATGCCTGGAGGGCAGCGCTGCGGCAATGGTTACCTGGAGGAAGGAGAGAGGTGTGACTGTGGAGAGGAAGAGGTCTGCGTGTTTCTTTGTGCGGGATGAATATTTTCTCTGAGTGGATTCTGCAGGCCTTGTGATAATTTACTGCACACGTCTTCCTGTGTAGGAGTGCACCAACCCCTGCTGCAATGCCAACAACTGCACCCTGAAGGCTGGAGCTGAGTGCGCCCATGGAGACTGCTGTCATAACTGCAAGGTACAACATTTCTGTTTGTCATAAATTTAAAATGCTTATTATTTATAAGGATAGTTTTAGTATAGGTTCTTTGATTTTGCTGACGGCGGAGCAGTGGTTAGAACTGTTGCCTCCTAGCAAGAAGGTTGCAGGATCGCTTCCCCACCTGGGGCCTTTCTGGGTGGAATTTACATGTTCTCCCTGTGCTCACGTGGGTTTACTCTGGGTACTCCGGTTTCCTCTCACAGACCAAAAACATGCATGTTAGGTGAATTGGTAACTCTAGAATTGTCCCTAGGTGTGAGTGAGAGTGTGGGTGTTTGTCTCGTTTGTCTCTATGTGTCCTTGTGATGGACTTGCGACCTGTCCCGGGTGTCCCCAGCCTCTCGCACAGTGATGGCTGGAGACAAGCAGCAGCTCCCCGTGACCCAGAATGGAGAAGCGAGTAAAGAAAATGGATGGATGGATGGATTTTGCTGATAGGGAGGTTTAAATTGCAGTTATGTAACTCTAAGGGGTCTTTCACAAGACGCCCTCTGTCTGCCTCAGTGTAATTTCTGAATGTATCGCGGCGGCAAGAGGGGTTGGAGCCAACCCACTCCTGATGCGCCTTTGTGCCACGAAGCGAGCCAAAACAGCTGACATGGGACATGTTCGATGATATAGACTTCCTGTGACGACCCAGCCACAAGGTTTAAATGCCAAAACAACATAATATGGATTAGTTTCAGAGGAGAACACGAGTGTCAGGAGGATTGCTGAACTGAGTTCATCACTGTGGTTTGATAATTGTTGTTACAAAGACGTCTGTCATACCAAAAAAGCCTTTTAAATACTAAAACACCTCCGGCTGTTCGTTTAAAAACACCTTTTCTTCTATTTGTGTCTCACCATGAAGCTAAAGAGCCCCGGCCATCTTTGCCGTGCTCCCTCTGGACTCTGTGATCTGCCAGAACACTGCGATGGGAAAACGGAGTCCTGCCCTGCTAATTTCTATCGGATGGACGGGACGTCTTGTGACAAAGGGAAGGCCTACTGTTACACCGGCATGTGTTTGACCCTGGAGCTGCAGTGTCAGTCACTCTGGGGCCGAGGTGGGTAAACTGCCATCTTGAAATCTTTACCTGCAGAATGGAATATTTCCTTTATTATTCATATTATGATATTCCTGCTGGAATTCCTCCCACCACAGATGCTCTTCCAGCCCCTGACCTGTGTTTTAGGGAGGTTAATAAAGCTGGAGACATGTACGGGAACTGTGGCAAAGATCAACACCGAAAATACAGGAGTTGCGAGGACAGGTGAGCACCGCGGCGTACAACAGCGCTCTCGGGGAAACTTTCATTCACGGCTCTCTCGCCTGTGTTTTCGCACGTGCCAGGGACGCCAAGTGTGGCAAGATCCAGTGTTCCACTTCAGCCGCCAAGCCCATCGAGAACAACGCCGTTCGAATAGAGACCACCGTCTCGGGGGACAAGAAGAAAATTGTGTGCTTGGGGACACACGTGTACAACCTCCACCAGGAGGACGAGGAGCCGCAGGGGGACACGCTGGACCCGGGCCTGGTCTTGACGGGCACCAAGTGCGGCAGCGACTCGGTGAGACTTGGGATGGCACGCTGAACAGGATTTACAGCAGTGGCAAAGATCGGATCTCAGTGACACACCTTCTTTTTTACCCCCAACAGATTTGCTTCAACGGAGAGTGTCGCAATGCGTCATTTCTCAGAACCGAGGAGTGCAACGCCAAGTGCCACGGACATGGAGTGAGTTTCTGCGTCTCAGCAGCCATGTGGGCAGGTGTGATGGATGTCTTCGGACTTGTAGGAAACACTTTGGCTGCTGGCCACCATCTTTGGCAGCGGTGCAAGAACTATTCAGATCATTTAGCTGATTAAAAGTTGCAGCACCACTATGAAAGAGTACTTCGGTGCAGCTTTGTAAAACAGCAGAAGAAAAGTATTATCAGCAAGTGAAGGTATCAGAGGTAAAATTACTTATAGACTGAAACCAATCTTGTAAGTTTTTTGTATTTATTTGCAAAGTAAAACTACCAACCAGTTCTCCTGAAACATATTTTGGTATTTATTTCCCACTGCAAAGGCAGAAGGTCGATAATGTTTTTGTCCATGTCTGCCAGTGTGTTGTCTGTTTGTTTTTCTGTCCCAAAATATCTCATGAACCATTCAAGGGCTTTTAATGAAACTCTCAGAATGTAATCATTGGTTGTTCATCTTCAGCTGATAACCTTTTAGCATCGCCCCAATTCAAGATGGCCACCACAGCTAATCGGCGTTCACAAACACAAAAAATAAACTCAGCCATCCTCAACACATACTCCGTTTTGCATGACATTGTGCATGATGTCACTTATGTTTGAGTGAAAAATCTACAGCTTTGTCCCTTCTCATGATCACATGATCGTTGTTTAACACTCTGGCATAAAATGTGAAATGTTATGTCTTTAATTTGAAAAAGCACTCAGTTTTGTTCGTCTGTTTACCAGCTGTGCAACAACAACCATAACTGCCACTGTGACCCGGGCTGGGCTCCTCCTTGGTGTAACCAGAGTGGGCCTGGGGGGAGCGTGGATAGTGGACCTATCCCTCCAAGTGCGTCACACGTGCTGCCGTTTGTTTCAGTTCTACATGTTACAACAATATGAGGCCTTTCTTGTCGATAACTATATTTTTTCTTTATCTTCCAAAAGTAACTTTCCATCACGTGCTGCTGCTTCTTCTGGCTCCCTTTGTGGTTTTGGTCACTGTTGGGCTTTGGTGGCTGTACACGCGTCAAAACGTCCTGCTGAAAGCTCCGTCGGCAGTGCCAAAGTAAGTCATTCTGAAGCTCTACAAACTAAGGGTTTGCACCAGCTAAGTTCAAATATGATCTGGATTTTCAGTTGTTGTGGAAATGGACACTGTGTGTGATTGGACTTGCTTTATGTTCCAATCCATAGGTGTTCAGTAACAGTGGAGGACAAGCCTTTAAATGCTGATCACATCGGCCATGCCAACCCAACGTTCATGCTAAAGAATCAGAATTCAGTAAAGAAGCTCTTTCCCGTCCTACAACATGACTTTAACTCGACATCTTGAAAGTCATTTTATCTTATTGTTTGTGCTCTTTCACACTTAAAGGCCTCTCCTCGTCCCAGACCCGCTATTGCTCGTCCAGCTGTGAAACCTCCTCCCGTACCCGCCTACGCCACCGAGCACAGAGCGCAGGCGCCGCAGGTCCCGCAGGTCCCGCAGGTCCCGCCTGTTACCTCTCCTCCTCAGGGACAGGTCTCTCCTCAGGACTACGGCCAGCCTTTCCTTCGGTCTCCCCGGGTCACAGAACCAAGACCAATTCAGGTTTCTCCACCGCATCCAGGACCTTCATCTCTACCCTGCCGGGACCTTAAAGGGCATTTGCATCCTTCGGTAACAAATAAGCACCGACCTGACCCCCCGAAGAGACCCCCACCTCCTTGTCCCGTCAAACAATCAGAGGTAAACCGTTCTAGACAGACAGCTTCACGACAGACATTAATCAGAGTCTGTAGAGTCATGGAGACTGTTTTAGTGAAAAGTCAAAGTCTTTATTATCATTATTATTAGGCTCAGCATCAGATGAAAAGCCTGCAGTCCAACATTAATGCTGTGCAACGAGGAAAAGCTCCTTTAGTGCCATCTGCTGGACAGAAAAAAAACATCAGGTAGATTATTATTATTATTACTAATATTAATATTATTATTATTATTATGTTTAGTCTCTCTGTAACTTCCTATTTTCTTTCCAGAGCCTAGTGCAGGAGCTCAGGAATGTGCCGGGGACCACCACTTTTATCCAGTACTGGATTGCCTTTCACTGTCTTTTTGTAAAAATAATAAGAAAAAAAACAACAACAACAATAACAAGGAAACCGTAGTACTGTGGAATCAAATAAATACTTGACAGTGTATTTATATGGATGCGCACTGAGATAAAAACGACAGAACAAGTCATGATGAGATTCAGGCTTCATCAGCTGTTTGTACGTTCACGCGTTTGCTTTGTTCACCTGAAACAGCCGGAGCTGCAGGTTTCAGGAAGCTTTCTGGTTGTTTTACTGTCCCAGATACAGATGGAAATGTGAAGTTTCCTATTTATTCAAAAAAATGGAAAACAGGAATGTTTACAATGCAGTCTATGTATCAAATATGGTACCTCTTAGAGTGTCAGCAGCTATAAAAGAATGTCTTATGATAAGAAAAGATAAAAAAAACATGCATGCTGTAGCGTATCCGCTTATGGTGAGAGCTGAGGGATTTTTTTTAGTTTATTTTCTAAATTATTTGTTTATTGTTATCGATTTGCACTTTGGGGTTAAACACTCACCTGCCGAAGACATTAAAGATGGAAATTAAACAGTATTTTTTTTTCTTCTAGTTCGAATTACCTTTAGTCTTTGAAATTTACAGGAGTTGATCATAAAAACGCCACTTTAAGGTGACTGTTTAGACCCACGATGAAGTTAGCTTCGCAGTTCAGTCGCTGACAATCAGTGATAAAGTTTGTCTCGATAATTTTATTTCAGGATCTGGACTCACTTTCGATCGTATGCATCATCCTACCAGAACTATTTAGAAAGACCGAGTGCGATTATGCAAATATGACCAAAAAAAAAAATCCGTTTGCTGTGTGACTGCAGGTTGTTAAATGTGGCGTCATCAGCGAGAGTTTCATGAACTCGCGGTCCGTGAAACATCGAGATCAACCTGATTCAGGAGACAGTCTGCCAACTGCCGTGCTTTACCTCAACGTGTCTCCTACGCAAATGCAGGGAATGTGCAACTTTGCAGCTAAAACTGGAAATCACATCAACAGATGTACAAATAAAAAAAACATGTTCAACTTTTTATCTGGTTGTGGATTTTTTTATTTGTTTGCTTGTTTTCTTTTTTCAAGACATTAAAGATAATCTTCAGACTGGAATGTTGGGCTGTAAAGATTTTCTTTCTAGGAGCAACTTTTTAAATGATCCTTCCACTGAAAATGTTGCGTGCTACATTTCATTACTTAGAAAAGCAGTCAGGAGGAGCACCTCGGAACATGTATTATACATTATGGGAACTTTTAAACAGGAAAAGGGAAACAGCTGTTCTCTAAAAACTAGAACTGAGCATTAAACTGATTATTTTATTAACTTTAGTAACTTTTGTGTGTATCTCGCTAAAAATCTGCACATGGACAGGTGCTAATACAAGCGTTAGAAGTTTTAAATTGTAACATTTAGGAGTTGAGCAGTATTGGACTGTGCCAGGAATTAATATGCATTACAGAATTTACAAAAAACCATAAAGACATCTTTTGATGACTAATGAAACACTTGTATTTGTGCCCTTTTAGTTTGGGTGGCCTGTTTGCAACTTGGACAGGGTAAAGAAACAGTAATGAGTGAATAAATGTCTTTTGGCCACTTGGGGGCAGTGTAACAAACTGGAATCACTACATTTAAGTCATTATATAGAGTACTGCTTATGGAGAATTCATTTAGGGGCCCTATTTTGTTCTTCTGACAAAAGTTTTACTTAGTTTGTTTTAAGTTTTGATTTAGTGTCTAGCCATTCCCTAATATCAACATGACTGCTGTTTGGTGATAAGCTGCTGAAAGCTTATCAGGTTTTTTTTTTTTTTTTTTCATCAAACAGATCTATTTTGCCTGAAAGGGATGTGAGCGAGATCCTGTGTTCATGCCAACTAAAACAGATGCCTCATGTAGCTGAAGCACATTTGATTGGTTATGGTAGGGACAGAAGGATAGAAGTGAGGTTTGGAGGAAATGTTGTGAACAATATTATCTTACCTGTCGTGGATAGCTGTTTGAATGACCTCAGTTTGACCAGACTGAGTTTCTCTGCTGCTGTCATCTTCAAACAACTTTAATGTCAAAGCTTTCATAGGTGTTCATTCAGCTGCTGTTTTATAAACATGTATTGCAGTAAATCTCATATTACACTCTTATTAGAGCAGAATTATTTTGCTCTTCATGCTGGATGTGCCTCAGGCTGCAACCACTGCTATTTGCGCTTGCAAATAACTGGATCCTATGTAAATAACTAATGGAAATTGACATCAGGGTAAATGTTTTAAAAAAACTTGTATTTTTCTGAGATTAGAGTAGTTTTAAGGCATCATAAGGCTGCGACCATCCTAATTTTATCTCGATATATGTAAATTTCATTAGGTTAAATCCATTTGTGTGTTGGCCAAGCTTGATTAAAGCAGTATCTCGCTGGGCTGTGACTGTCGGAGACTAGTTGGCGACACGAAACTGAAAGAAAACTTGCAAATTTTTTTGTTGCAGTCTCATTACATTCCGAGCAACCAAGTGGCCAGCGAAACCAACCGGTCACGTTTTAAACAGAAAATTTCTGAAAATCACAGCTTGTTTTTGTGTGCTTGGCTTGGAAAACTGCTTTTTCTGGCAGTGCGCATCATTTTGTTGTCCACATCGTACCCGCTTCGGCTCATTTTGTACCCACGTTGGCAGAACAACCCCACGTTTGATATTCGATCTTGGATGTTTTCTGTGCAGGTGTCAGAAGCATCTCCAGGACTCTTGAGACGGGTTGGAGATGCCCACGGTGACTTTGAGGCTATTTGGGGAGAAACGTTGACGCACAAACCTTTTAAACATGTTCTAAACTAAAGCGATGGGACTGCACCAATCTGCGATTCTTGTCAGGAAATTGAGAACTCCCTTAAGTGTTGCAAGACATTCTGAAGACTCCCTCATGAATGTCGTGGGCCAACTAGTTGCAGAGATATCACCTTTAGCTGTGACGGCCATCTTGAATCAGCTGGACACCAAATGTTAATCAGTTGCACTTGTCCTTTTAATGTCAACTTTCTGAGAGTTTCATTCAAATCTGTCCAGATATTTTTCTAACAGATAAACGATTAAACACCCAGGCAATTACATGGTCGCCCAGCTTTCATAGCAGCAGGTGATATTTGTTTGTGTCGCTGTAAGACACAGATGCAAAGGTGTCACAGTTCCCAGTAGGTGGTTCATTTGTCCAGCTGTACCTGGGTTTGACTGGTAATTTGTCCTCGCGTGGACTCTCACGTTACCCGTGGAGCTGCATGCTCTGCATTTTAAATGACATCCCGCCTTAGTGCTGCTGGAAATGTTGAAATGTGCCTGCCCTTTAGCTCTGCACATCCTTTATGAGATGAAAGCTCTCTGATTTATTCTAATCAAAAGCTTGTTAAATACCAGGGCCAGACCCCCTGAACCAGCCAATCTTCAGCACAACAAGACCCCACCTCGACACCAGCCATTCACACACACACACACACACACACACACACACACACACACACACACTCCCTCATCAATTTAATGCCGACTGAAGAGCCAGGTGATCTTCCTCAGGACCAAAGGGATGTGAAGGTGTGACTGTGAGGGAGAAGAAACATTGACAGGCAAAGATTTTAGCTTGCGGTTTAATTGCAGCCCACGTCTCCCGCTGAGTGTAATTACTGTTAGCAGGCTTGTCGCTTCCAGCGGAGTTTCATTTATTAGAGATGATGATTGGCTGAGGGATAAAACAGAGGGGTGAAACCCCTGCCTCCCCTCGCCGTGGGAGGGAGACACAGCGAGGAGGGCAGTGAAGGGAGGATCTCACCTGCTGAAAGCTCCCCTGCCTCGTGTAATGACTTAATTAAGCCCAAGTTGTTTTTCACTTGTAACACTGATTATCCCACAAATCAGTGCCAGCCCTCTGCTAAGGTTTTCACTCTGACTTTTAACAGCAAACTCTGTATTTTACACTAATGAAGGGACTTTTTTTTTTCAAAATAAAATGTTATATCAAAAATGTTGAAGACAAATCTGAGACCAGCTGTGACATCAGTGATATTTTACTGGATGATACATAATAATCCATGCAGCTTTATGTTACATACTGATGCAACGATGAAGTAAAGTTAGTTTTTTGCTGAGCAACTTAGAAAGCAATGAGCTCTGCAGCTGAAATGCTAAACAGACACTGCAGCTTCAACGTCAGATCGGTGGAACTCACATTTTCATCTGAAGGTCTCACATTTCTGAGTCATTCTTACATTAACACAGTTGTTCACAGGCACACTGTAATTTAGCTCAAATGAGCTGTATTTGGGCAGAATAGAGATCACACGAAACCAACCTCAGTTCCCAAAATATTGGATTGTGGTGTAAAATGTAACATTTATCATGTTCCTTGCTTTCCCCTTTCTGCCTCTGGCGCTGAAGGGAATTGATTTTATCTAATGACTGGTGAAATTAGGGTAGTCAACTTATGTCAAGGCCAGACGTGTAACTCTGGGGCTTTGTCAGATTTGTCGCCAACCCCCATCGCGAGCGATCGGATTGCAATCAGATAATGTTAAATACAGGTCCGAACAGCCTCGTGTGCATCGAAAACATCTTCACTCAGAGGCTGTTCAGGTGATTCGATTGAAAGTGGTCAAGCTCTCACTGATATTGTTCACATCTTGCAGTCAATGTGCTCCTCCAAAAATGTTTTTGTGCTGGATGCAGATACTCACCCAGAGAGCTGTCAGTGAGCAACAAACAAGACGTCAGCAGCACATTTAAACAGACAGGTGGGAACTCTGCTGCTGCAACCTAAAACAGATTAAAAGTGTAATGAAAATGAAATGAAACTTGCAGAAACATAATAATTGGTTGTACATCCACAACTGGTTAACTTTTGAAGTCCACACATTTCCCTTCGACAGGGGTAGACAACCCTGGTCCTTGAGGGCCACTATCCTTCATGTTTTCCTTGTTTCTCTGCTCCAACACACCTGATTTGGATCAATGGGTGAATAACAGGCTTCTGCAGAACAAGAAGAGGTAATTTAACCACTGAATCAGGTGTGTTGGAGCAGAGAAACAAGAAAAACATGCAGGATAGAGGCTCTCCAGGATCAGGATTGGAGACCCCTGCCCTACGACCACCACAGCTAATCAATCCTAGAGTACAAAAAATGACTATAACACAGTCAATTTTACAAATATTGAGCTAGAATTTTGTGTGGTAGTAGCTGAGAGTCATTCACAACACATACTCCAAAATGTTTGCTTCTACCTTGTTGGAGTCAACTCTGTTGTCTGTTAGTAAATGATGTAATGAACGCCTTTCATTGTTTATGACGTTAAAAATAAGAAGTAACTATATGACGCATGTGTTTGTGATGCATTAGCAAACTGGGCTTCTGCAGAAAGCAAAAGCTTCAAAAAAATGTATTTTGTAAATCGTCTCAGTTTCGGGGGTCAGCCTGTTAGCACCAGTTGCTTGTCACAATCAGCAGCTTCAGGCCTTTTCTGCTGAAATTGGATAAAACCCCACAAATGCAGATTTACTGGCTCATTAGTCAGGCTAAATGCCAAACCCAGAGGTGTAAACAGGAAATCCCCTGGGTGGTGGTCACACAGTGTCAGAATAGATTCAGTTATTAGTGCCTACCTTATGTTTTTGTACATCCAGTGAACTGTAACGTTTAATTATATCTGTTTTAACGGCGACTGATGCATTTTCAGCCCATTACTGGGAGCCTAACTTTATTTTTCTTGCAATGTTTACGGCCAGGTCACCACCTCGGGGATCGATGGGGGGATATAGTAAAGTGTTGCTCTGATTTAATAACTCGGCTCTGGCAATAAAAGGTCAACATAAATGATTAATGAGGGGAAAATGTCATAAAGGAAGGAAGAGAAAAAAAACATAGGTTTGTTAGGTAACTATGGGATGGCTGCAGCCGACATTCTTTGTATTCTTTTTATCTTTTGCAGATGTTACATAATAAAAAAAAAAGAAATTAAACTGTATCATATACAATTAGACGTATATGTTTCTCAACAGAGAGGATTGAAGAGATGTTTACCATTGTTTTTCAGCGTCCAGGTAAATTGCTTTCACATCCAATTGATTCGAGATTTCCACGTTTATTCTCTCAACTGCGAGATCTTGACATATGTACATTCAGATCAATAAAGAAAGATGTTCTTATGGGGTAAGTCCACTGACACCTCCTCGGGGCTCAAACGAAAGCTCCTTTCCCCTCATTAAAGCCCACAGAAGACAAATTTAATGACTTTGTGTCAGCAGGAATTGATCCCATTAAGACCCGTCTGTACCTGAATATTTATTAGTGACTCAAGCACTGAAAGACACCAGACGAAATAAACACAACTCAGGCTGCATTTTGATGTTTTTTTTTTTATTAAAAACACCTGACAATCAAGTGCACAAGGAACACAAGTGAACCTCAAAAACAGAGTTTTATAGTGTCACTTTAAAAGACTGCTCAGTTCTACGTCCATTTCTAATACGTTTTTAGAATAAATACAAACAATGATTGCACCGGAGCAAAATATAGTGTCAGTATCTTTGCCAGTTTTTAAGTAAAAAAAAATCTTACATTAGAACTTAAAAAGTCAACATTTTAAGCAATTCTTAGTGTCTACTACTTCTTTTTTTTTTTTTTTTCAGTTCTTACAGTACACTGAATCTTTGTAAAACTGTATATACACTGTCCTCCTAAAAGCTTTAATTTACAGCCATAAATAATTAATCTGTTCTGCTTAAACAAGCAACATTACCGCAAAGGTTATTATTTATACAGATGATGCTGCTCTATTCATACTCATTCTGATCTTACCTTTTGAATACAACCTTAAACACAGAACATCAATGGTTTACACTGCAGCCCTCAGCAGAGGTCTGTTGAAGATGAGCCAGAAACGTGGCTGTTATTTTTTCTCCTCTTTGGTCTGGTTCTCCCACGGCACCGGGTCGTTTTCCTCCCCATGCGATCCAGTCTCCCTCTCCTGCCAGAACTGCTCCACATCAGGTAAGACCGGTCCATCTTTGAGGCTCGCCCTGTCCGTGTCGGTTCCCCCTGCGGCTGCGTCCTCCTCCGGCTGGGGCTGAGCCTTGCTGCTGGGTTTCTGGCTGAAGCTGAGCCGAAGACTCCCCTCCACCGAGGTCTCTCGTCTGGGGCATGGGGACTGGAGGGAGGTAGGGTTGTGGGGTCCGAGCTTTGGCTTGGGCGGAGGTTGCTTGCGCAGGGTGAGGCGCCTCCACAGACCCTTGTAACTTTCTCTGAACTCCTCGGAGAGGAAGAGCACGATGAGAGGGTTCACCAGCGACAGGGAGAAGGTGAGCAGCTGAGCAGAGAGGGTCAGGAAAGTGGGTGGAGAGGAGACAGGAGGCTGCGCTGCTTCGGTTTCTTTCTCTGCCATGTGGCGCTCCCAAACCCACACCACCCAATGAGGCAGCCAGAGGACAGCCATGGCCACGGTGAGGCTGAAAAGCATCAAGGTGAGCCTCCTGGATCTGATCTGAGTACGCAGATTCTGGGTCTTACTGGAGCGGCGCTGACAGTGGCCGTAAGCCTTCCAGAAATACATCAGGGCAAAGCTGAGAGGTGCGCAGTAGACCCCCAGAGGGTACGCTTTGGCATACACAGACATGAAACCCCGGGCTTCTGGGGGGACCTTCATCACACACACAAGCCCGTGAATCCCTCTCTGCAGCTCGGCAAAGAGCCACAGAGGGATAGTGGCCGAGCAGGCAGACAGCCAGATGAAGAAGGGCACCACCAGGATGGAGCCCAGGTTGATGCTAACCTGCCTGGTGGGGTTGGATACGTAGCAGCAGCAAGCTTTGGCCATGAGCGCCACAGTGAGGCTCTTTGCTGCCATGCAGGACTGCAGGAACCAGTTGGCCGTCTTGCACACCACCCAGCCCAGATTCCAGCTCGCCTTGGAGTACGACGCGGCCCTGAAGGGCACAGCAAACAGCAGCACCAGCCCGTCTGCAAACATCAGGTTGAAGATGAGGGAGTTGATGAGCGACAGCTTGCCCCGGTGTGCATGTGAAAACAGGATGACCATTGCTGTGAGATTACAAGCCGCACCCAGGACACAGATGACTCCCAGGATAGCTGGCACAAGGACTCTGAGCTCGTTTGGGTCCCTTCGCTGGAATGAGTCGAGTTCATTAAATGTCCACTTGTCTATGGAGATGTTCACCACAGTCGCATTGTCCTCAACCGGCTTGTCCATTGTCTTCAACAAGATGATGATCTGAGAAGAAAATCTATGCAAAGTCAAAGAAAGTTAGAAGATTTAAAAAAAAGCTTCTTCACAAAGCTAAACTGCTTTGAAGGCAAAACTGGAAATGATGTCTTGTGGAATTAAAAAGTTGTTAAAACAATCGCTGATTGACAGTCAAGAGTCAACAGTGGAGATCCTGCCTGTCCGCTGCTTTATCCTGGGATGTAACAATGCAGCCTCTTCAGCGAGATATAAAGATGCTCTTTGATTGACAGCTGGTGTCCCCAGCTGGCAAAATGTGCGCCGACTACACCCACATGGGGCCAATTAGGAAAAACTCTGCATAATGAGAACAAATCAATGAAAAGGGGTTCTAATTTAGGCGACTGTGATGTATCAATCGCATGAAGATTTTTTGTTTTGATCCCATCACATTATGTTTTTCAGGCACATGTTTCCAATCGCAGATTGGTGCAGGATTTGTTACAAAATGGACCATTGAATGTCACATTAACCCCCTCCAAAAAAAATCCTGGTAGATTTTATCAGTTGCTGGCTGCATCAACTGGATGTGATGCTTTTTAAATAGTACTATTGTATAAAAGGAATGAAAAGGAAAACAACTTGAAAAACTGCCAGAATATTGCAATCAAAGACAGTATAGTCCATGGGCTTCACCTGATTTTTTTCTCCACAAGGGGGCGTCCTCAAACCACAAGCTGCACTAGTATTGGTTGACCTACCTCTTTGAATTGTAAAGATCAGGACATGATTTTAAAGAATCTGATCTTTACCAGGTTCAAAATTATTTAAATCATTTTTCAAGTGTACAAAAGCACACAAGAGATGTCATTATTTATTCAATAGCAATGAAACCAAAATTGAAAAGCTGGGAAATGGAAAAAGAGAAAAAAGTAGCAGCCAGGTGATGCTGATCAAATGATTATCAACAGAGCGAGTGCCTCTCTAAAAGCAGGAGTTTTGTCTGTTTGCTGCTCTGGAGCATACTGGTGAGCGGTGACACCATGCCAAGACGGAAAGACATCAGCAGTGACCTTAGAGAAGCAACTATTGCCGCCCATTAATTTAGGAAGGCTTAAAGGTCAGTTCCAAATGGTTTGGAGTCCATCAGTCTAACCGTGAGGGAGATTACTCACAAGTGGAAAACATTTAAGACAGCTGCTGGAGTGGACACCCCAGAAAGATCCGCCAAAAGGTCAGACCATGAAGTACTCAGAAAAATAAAAAAACAAACAAACTTCATCTCAGACTCTATAGTCTTTCATTTGCAGGCCAAAGGTTAAAGTTCATGATAGGAGAATTAGTAAAAAGACTGAACAAGTGAGGCTTGGGTTGAAGAGTTGCCAGGAGAAAACCTCTTCTCTCTCTAGAGCATGGCAGCACGAGTTAGGTTTGTAAAGTTACATCTGAAGGAACCGCAAGATTTGTGGAACAAAGTCCTTTGCACGGGCGACAGCAAAATCGAGATGTTTACCCGTAACGCACAGCTCTACCGTTTGCTGAAAACAAAACAGCAAGTTAGAAAACACGTCATAGCAACCGTCAAGCACGGTGGTGGAGAGCTGATGATTTGGGCTTGTTTTCCAGCCACAGGACCTGGACACCCTGCAGTCATGGAGCTGATCCTGACCAAAGAATTCTCTGAAGGTTGGCTTAAACTGGATCATTTAACAGGAGAACAATCCCAATCATGGAGTGCATTATGTTTTGCACACGGCTTTTCCTTTTTTGTCCAATAACAAATGACAAGGTGGAATTTGTTGTGCTTTTGTACACTTGAGGTTAGATTTGGATCATTTTAGAACCTGCTAAAGACCAGATATTCTTTATCGTGTCCTCATGCATAAAACCCTAGAAAGTGACAGAGTGAACTTTGTTTTTTTCCCACGACTGTGATAATTAACGTATCCTTTAACATCCTTTATTTGATTCAACAGATGTTCACAAAGCAGGTTAGAACATGAGCTTGCAAATTTTTATTCTTTTCTTTTTATTCAAAGTAAGTCCAGTAAGCATAAAGACTGCATGGTAATTTCTTTGCCTTTCGATACATTCTGAGCTATAAAAGTTGGTTTGTTTCAATTAGAAGTGTCACAAAGGAACTTGTTTAGAAGATATTACTGTTAAAGGAATCACACTTAAATATTCCCTGATTGCACAGAGTTCAGATGAGCCTTAGACTGTTTGGCTTCTTGGGAGACGGCTTCTGGGTAATCTGCGAACGGATGTGAGCCGAGCGCCGAGAGACAACCCGCTGCTGTATCATGTCGCCCCCTTCTTTAGCAGGAGGAGAAACATGCACAAGCACTGCAACAATCTGAAACGAAACAGCTGGAATGAGCTGGAATCACTGCGTTGTGCTTCAAATGATCTGTAGATGTTCAAAGGACTAAATGCAGGCTTTTAGGTTTAACAGGCTCAGTGCCGACACACATGCAAACGAAGAATGTCAAGAGAATCTAGCTTATAATTCTATTTGATAAAGAAATGTTACGGTCAAACATTTTTAACATCATACATTTGTGGTGTTCCCATCTACAGATCATTTTTAGCATGATTCAAACAGAGTCAAAACGTAATAAAGAGGTTATAAAATGAATTGTGCACGGAAAAATAATGTGACTTTTTGTCACGTCTCTGACATCAAACAGACTGAAGGTACTCTGTACAAATCTTCTCCTGAGCTCACAAGCATGAAACCAGGTTTATGATGCAATTTCTTGAAACACTTTGACCTGCGTGAAGCCTTTTTCGTCGTTCTTTTCATTTGTAAAGAAAGAAAATGGGGAAGAAGAAGAAATTAAAAAAAAAAACCTCCTAAGTTAACTTTTCATTTAAAACATTCTCACAGTCCCCACCCGCCCCA
>NC_051438.1:11757999-11789968 GCF_001649575.2 Kryptolebias marmoratus
CCACCCCCCCTCCCACCATGCCCAATACATCAAACCCCCACATACCAAAAGAAGGCACCACAGCTTCTAAACAGACTCACTGACCAAGAGAACGAAACAACAGCTTGAAATGAAACGACTGACAGAGCCTGGAAGGGCTTCATTCACGTTACAGACTACAAACGTCTCGACGGGGAGACACAAAACTGGTTCTAATGAGCCTGACCGCGTCGTCTCAGTTTCTGTGGTCAGGCATTAACAGTCTTCTTCTTTTCCCGCAGCAAGGTCACACTCAGTGTCCGACACTTCCACCTCAGCCAGAGGCCTCAGGGTTCATCACATGTAGCGGAGTGAAAGACAGGGGGCACTGGTGCTACATGACGACGAGCCTCCCGTCACGTAGGCTCAGTTTCTGTCTGTGTGCTCTGTTTTAGATTCAGCGTTCCCTTATCCGCCCTCGTCGTCAGGGTCCAGAGGGCTGCTACATAACATTATTCATGCAGCGATCCTCTTGTTGCATAAATGCGCAGGATTCATTTCTTCGGGGTGGTTAAATAATTTAAATCAGAAGTCACCGCGGAGTGAAGCATTTTCTTTGCATTGTATCCGCTTCTCCAAAATTCGTACTCGTTTTCCCCGCGTCAGTCAGTGGATGTTTGACTCTTTTAAACCAGAGTGGAGGGAATTAAAAGACAGGAGCCCCTATTTTCATCTGGATCCAGGGCGGGGTCACCGGGGGAGGGGGCAGACTGCCTTTTTTTTTCTTTTCTTTTAGTTCACTTTGTCTTGGAAAATGTAGAGGTTGTTGGTGGCTGCTACGGCGATGATGTTCTCCTGCGGGTGCCACGTCGTGTGAAGGATCTTCTTGCTGAAGTCGAGGCTGTCCACACTGATCTCGTCCTTGCGACGTTTCCCACCAACGCACACCTAAGGCGGCAGAAACAGGGATGAGTGTTTACACATTTAGCTGCCCACATCAGGACTCAGCGCCGAGACGCTGAAGAAGAACGTAAGCTAACAGAAAGATTCCCCAAGACATTAAATTCACTTCACATTGCTGAGATTGGAGAAAGCCGCAGCCGTTTTAGGCACGATGTAAAACTGACAGACATTTGAAAAGTTTCTTTTCCATTAACGGAATAAATTCCAACATTTACTCACTTTTTAAGCCTTTCTTCTCTTAGGAAAACGGTTTTGCTCTTTAACTCCTAAGCGCTGCACTGCAGCAGGTCCCACATCTGTAGTCTTTCTGCAGCGTTAAGCTGAACGGGTCATGTGTTTTGTTCCATTGTGCAAATGTGCTCCAACTCATTTTTGATTGATGATTGGCACAGATACATGATCATCTAACCTCTTCCTTTGTGGAATTTAGACATTTTTGACTCTTGAAGTCATGGTCCAATGCGAAAGACTTGGAAAAAATATTACAAAATCAAGAACTTAAATGTATGTTTATCTTTATAAAGCCATCTTGGTTTCACTGACTATTTTTTCCCATCGCAATGACCAGTCAATGGAATTCTTTTGTATGGGATGATGCAATAGCTTCCAATAGAGTGGACTATATGCAGCAGTGGCCAAAATTGCAGGCATTTATAGATAAAAAACACTTTTAAACAGCTGTACACTGTAGTGACCTCTATGCGTGAAAGGGTTAAGCAAAACAGTCAGTTTTGGACGACCCTCTTTCAGCTTCAACCCTAAAATCAGCAACATCTAGTCGAGAATTTGACCTTTTCTGCACGTTTTGGCTGAGACTTTTACATTTTCAAGCATTTATTGCTGATGCCATGCTAATAATACTGCACATCTGCTGTACACCGAGTTAAAAGTTTCTGTTTTAAGAGCGTGCTGCTTCAGCAGTGTGTTTAGGATTCTTGCTGGAAGGTGACCATTATCCCTTTGTCCCAGTGTTGTATCTCTGGAAGACTCTATTTCCCCTGAAGAATTTCTGTTTATTATTTGCTCCAGCCATCTTTCCCTAACTTATGTTCCGCTTCCCAGTCCCTGCTGATGGAAAATATCACCCACCGCATGACGCTGCCATCGCCAGACTGCACTCTGGAGATTTGGTTCAATTTTAGTCTCATACCACCGAACAGCCAATATGCATTTTTTTCCTCCACACATTCCAAACAGTCTGCCTTTTGCTCTTCAAGCAATTTCTTTGATGAATATTTGAATAATGGAGAATACTTTTCCGACCCACTGTGACAAAGATTGCTGCAAGACACTAACGGAACTGTTCCAGCAGATGTCATTCTGTGGTTTAGGACTTTGAGTAAAACATCAGACAGAGGCATTACCCTGTCTAAAATAAAATTAAAGTGCAGATTTAAAATCTAATAACAGGACTAGTTTATTGCACAGACTACGCTCACAATCTTGCTCGATGTTGTGAAAAAGAATGATGCAAAAGTAGCAATAAAAAGTGGAACATAAATGTTAGCTCCATCTGACTTGTTCTGAATTATAAAATAATAAAAAAAATAAATAAATAAATAAAAAATTCTTGTCAGGAAACAGCATGCTCATGTCATGTTTCCAGGATATGCCATTAGGCACGTGGTAGGTCATTTGTGAAAATTTCCATCCATTAAAATTTGCCACATAACAACAGGAATGGGTACAGATGAAAAGATTTTAAGCGACGTCTGTTCAGAAAACTGTGATAAATGTTTACAGGGTGACTTGAGTTGTCCGACCTGTCCTGGAGTCTCAAGCACTTAAAGCCTAAATCCAGTCGACTTTCATTTACGCAGGATTACAGTGATTACGTAAAGTGGCTCACCTTGCGAGGCTTCAGAATAGCTCGGGGTTTGCTGTTCTCTCTGGACGCTTCCAGCGTGACGTCCCGTTTGGTGTTGCGGTCGAACATTCGGAAGAAATTGTTGTACGAGCCGGTCATTATGACGCTGAGGAGGCGAGAAGCAGAGGGTTACTGAGACGGGTGCGTGGATCGGCTGATTGATAATGGCTTGACTGAGAAGAAGTCCCACCTGTCTGAGCCATTCCAGACACACTCAAACTTGTCAAAGATGCAGTCGTTCTCGTACAGAGAACAAAGCTTGCCTCGTAAATAGTCGTGAACCTAAAAAAAAAAAAAAACAATTGCTAAGTCAATACAAGGCATCTGAAATTCATTGCATTGCCTTTTAGTGAATAACAGTAAGCTGCACCGCCATATGCTCAACTTTCAGTAATCCTTGAGTCCTGCTGACCCACGCTAAGATGTTTGGTAGCAGGTGGAAGTAGAATTGAAAAACAGAATCCCTTGAGCCCAGCTGATGGCCTTATCAATCATGACCACATCAGACAGGGTGGATCTGACCCCGATGACCACATGGTGGGAGGTTTAACCCTTTGGGATGCATCTGCACCAACACCATCCCCTGAAGGACGCTCGGCTTAATAACCCTTCCTGGAGTAATTGCTAAAGATGACAAGGTTACAGACTGACAGGATGACAGCGAAACAGGATTACGCTGAGTGATTAGCCTGAAATCAATAAGTCTTGATTTGATTTGGCCCCTGCTGTAATTTACTAACTTCACCAGTAAAGGATTTTTTTTTGGAGCGTTCAGACCGTCCAAATAAGACTCAAGAACAAATCTGGGAATTTCCTGGCCCGTGAGCTACATTTGATGTCCCCATTCGGCTCGCGTGAGGTCAATGGAAAATCAGAAATCAAACATAAATGAATCATGTCAATCAAA
Organism: Kryptolebias marmoratus; assembly: GCF_001649575.2. Lineage (NCBI taxonomy): Eukaryota > Metazoa > Chordata > Actinopteri > Cyprinodontiformes > Rivulidae > Kryptolebias > Kryptolebias marmoratus. The sequence goes on from NC_051438.1 coordinate 11,761,695, forward strand.
AAAACTCTGCTTTTAGTTTGAAACCAGCTTTTTTTGTGTGCTTTTATTTTCAAGGCAAGCAGCACTCGCAATCCAATCACCCAAAATAGATGTAAAAAGTGCAAGGTCTAAACAGGGCCAGAGTGTAGAGGTTTCCACAAGACATGGACCTCTGGGTATTTGTTTACTGGAGTCAATGGCAACCTCAAGAACATACCTGATAGGTTTCAAGTGGTTTGTTCTCCATCTGGAGGTCCCACACTTTGACAGTGAGGTAGTCCCGTGTCATCAGGTAGCGTCCATTGTGGCTGAACTTCACGTCTGAGATGGATGAAATGATTTCAGAGAAAAAAGAGCGGGTGGATGGATCCTCGGGCTCCTCGAAGTCTAAAAGTGACAGAAACCAAGAGATAAAAGGACTCATTTTATATACAGCAGATAATCTGACTCTGTTAAAGTGCAACATGTTACTGGCTCAAGTAGGTTTTTTTTTTTAATCTTACGCTATAAAAAATAACAGCGCGGTTTTTGTTTGGATTGCACCGTCTGTCACTGAAGCAGACAACAATGCCTGACTGTTGCCGCGGCAGCAGCTGCATCTCATCGCAGAATTATTCAGGGAGATAATCGCGGGTCAGCTCGGTGGGCAAATATTGGTTATGATTCATATTGATTTTGGCAGCTGCTGATCTGTGTGCAGGCCATCACACAGGGGGATGAGAGCCAGGCATTCCATCGTTAGCTGTCAACTTAATGTTCCTCCCCTTCTTCTTCTCCCAGCTCTCTTTCTCAGAAAAAAAAAAAAAAATGCCCCCACCATTCTCCCCCTCGAGCCAATCCTTCCTCAGCTGATGCCTGGAGCATCGCTCTGTGATGTGTCAGTGGGGAGTCTAACTAGGGAGGCTGCGTGAGAGATGAAAAAAATGGGGGGGATGAGGAAGGGATAAGAAAAACAAATCAATGTCAAAGTGCTGGGCACACATGAGCCCCGCTGGATTTGTGTGTGTGTGTCTGCCAGAAAAGGGGGTGTTTGTGAAGAAGCGTGTGTATGTATTAATGCATGTGTGCGCGTCCCTGCCCTCCCGCTCCAGGGGTGTATAATAGGGTCCCTGGGGAGTTGGCAGGAGGGGGTTAGAGGACTCGTTTGGTCCCTCTCACTCCGTCTTTGGGGCTTTTGCCAATTCCCTTCTAAATCCTGCTTCCATCCCTCACCCATCTATCTATCCTCTGTAACACTGATTGATACCAGCAGCCTCGGGGTTTTATAGGTAAGGAAGGAGAGTAATTGTGGTGCTGAGTTGTGTATATACACAGGGTTTATAAAGTTATGTGTGTGTGTGTGTGTGTGTGTGTGGATGTTACAGGAAGACAGGAGGTGTGTATGTGCTTCAGGGAAGACATTACACATCTTTCTGAATAGTACATGCTTATGCAGGGAGACATGTATTGACATATCTATATCCTGAAGCTTTGTGTCTGTGTGTGAGATACCTACTGTAAATTGTAGTATCAAGTCTGCTCTAAACCCCATCCAAATCAAAAGATTTTTCTTTTATTTATATATATAATCAGTATTCTTGTGCTCATGTGAAATTCAACAGGCCGTGTTAACGCGGTCCAGCGGTAGCATCAATATGTTGGAGGAAATGACTGACATTATCGAACAACAAGGTGTGTCCATGAGGGACTAATGCGATTGCTCTCATGACATTGATTTCCCTGCTAAAATGTCAATGTATTCATTATTCATCCGGCCAAAGTGTGTGCATGTGATGTTAAGACTTAAAGAAACGCCTGTTGTTTAAGATGCGCTGCAAGATTTATCGACGGCTTATCAATCGTGGCAAGTGAAGCAGGGAGAAGCCCGCGAGTCGCAAGTATACTGAGACGAAGTGGGTCCAGAAAAACTGAGCATTAATGTGTTACCACAGGATTAACATGGTGTAAACAATGTCTGCTGTTTTTGTTTTGACCAAATCTGTATGAAACAGTGATAAAGCCAGGCATTATGTGAACAGAAACCTATAAACATAACCATCCCGCCTCTTCAGCCACTCTTTGTCCTGATCTATGACACAGAATCCTTCTTTTTTCCCCATGAAGCCCTCTGCTGATACTCACATTTGCTGTGCCTGTCGCAGAGCGCCGCCTGTCTCATGTCACAGAGGCGTATTGAGCCCTTACTGCTGCTGTAGGCGAAGGTGTGACAATGCTGGGGGTGAAACTCCGCTGAGGTGATGACCTCCGTCAACTCCTCCATGTTTGCAGGCTTGATGTCCACAATGTCTGGGAGACCCGTGTTAAGGAACATGCGTTTAAAAATGGACATACAGTGGACACCTACGGCACAATTAACACTGAGAATAATGACTGCTGGTTCAAACTGTAGCGCTCGAAAAAAAATTGCCCATTCTCTCTTCGCCCAAAAACTGTTGGAAATCGACACCAGCTGCCCGTGACTCTGAGCAGGACCAATGGATGGATGGAAGACCCGAATGAGTCTAAGAGGATACTGAAGCTGCGGTCGGTGATCTCCAGGTTCCACAGGTTCACCCGGAGGTCGTCTGTGGAGATGTAGGTCTGAAGGTCTGAGTTGACGGAGATGGAGTTGATGTGGTATGTGTGGGCGTTGCTGAAGACACGTCTGGCTGTAGCCTCAACCATCAAATCCATCGGCTGCAGCACTGGCACCTAGGAGCAGATAAAAGGTCATTTAGAAGAAAAAAAGATGGAGAGTACGTAAAATTATGCTCGGCAGGAAGATTCCTATTGACAGCTTTTGATGAGTTTTATCATGCTGGTAGATCATTTTGTTTGATGTCAGTGGGGTTCACAGAGGCTGTCTCGTATTTTCATCTTTGCATTCCGTGTAGGGTAACGTGCGTGTTTGTGTGTATGCAAGTGTGTGTGTGCAAAACTGAAACCCCATGACTCCAGGGATTCATTTGACATTTACTCCACAAAAGATAATGAAACAGAGTCAGAAACTGGGCAGCTCCGGGGCTATTTGATGAGCAGGCCATAGACAGACTGTGAATATCTGTTTGCTGCACAGTTATTCAGTGATCACACCTCCCTTTCTCCTCATCCTCATATAGCTGCTGAATGAGTCCCTCCTGCTCGCTCGCTTGTGCGTGTTTAGGATGGTCAGAGAAGAAGGTGGCACCAAGAGATGGCCTTAGGGCATCGCTGGGCCCTGCTGAGGAATGATAACTGAACTCTGCAGAATTACGACAGGCACACACACACTCACACACACTAATACAGACGGTTTTTACAGTGCCGAGCGGGCTTCAAAGACGCCCAGCACCAGTCTGCAAGGAGCCCCCCCGTTGGCCAGATAAAACCCAGACAAAGAGAGAAAAGAGGGGAGGGAGCCAGGAGAACAAATCGGCTCCTTCTTTACTAATCTTTTTTTTTTCCTTTCTTTTTTGTCCACTGCTGGCACTGACAGAAAGACATGGCAGCTCAGCAGGCTGCTGTATCTCCATGGGTGTCACTTCCTTTCCATGTCTTTCACTCGCTGTCCAGAGAGACAAGGGCCTTATTAACCCATAACCTGAAACACTGATAGCTACACTGTTCAACCTGGCCCAGGCCCCTCCCCGTAATCTAATAGTTCCTTAAAAGTTGTAAAAAGCATCTGCTCAATTTAATTTACTTAAATAAAAAAAAACCAAAAAAAAAACCGCTAAAACAGGTCTCTACATGAAGCAGTCTTTCCCCAAACACATTTCTTTTTTAAGTACATGTTCTTCTTAAATTTACTTTTTTTTGGATCTCCATTCAGACAAACATTTTCTCTCTCTTCCCCTGCTTTCTCTCCATGCAGATTTTACAGCCACTAAACAGGATTGCCACAGTCCTGACCCGTCCTGCAGGTTGCTATGATCCAGACAAAAGAGGGACAGACACGCTGAGCACAGCACTAATCTGCTATGGCAGACACACACACACACACACACACACACTATGTGTGTGTTTAATTTAAACAGGTAGTGAAGTGATAAGAGTAACCTATGGATGAACTGATAGCTCATTCTTATTTTCCACTCAAAACTGTATCAAAAATAGGATGCCTCTCGTTTGTTACTACTAAAAGTCACCATCTGAAGTTTAAACCCGTCATTAAACACAAAATACACTCAGACAATTAAAGGCCTAACATCCCTCGAGGTAAAGCCGGAGTTTTAGACTCAGATCATCTTATGATGATAGGGATGGAGTCAGAGCCGTTTTGGTCAAACTTTGTAATTTGTTTAGCTTGTTGCTGTTTTCCCAAACAAATGGCGTTATGCAGAAGTATAGAGGTATGTATATGTTAGCCCATGTAGTTTTGCCTCACACCAGTAAATAATTTTTAGAGGGAGTTGTTTCATCAGCCTGAAATACGAAAAACAACAGGCACTCGTTTGGGAAGCCCATGGTGGTTTGGGGACCTAAGAAAATTTTACTTGGGTGCCTCCTGTTCAGTTACGTCAGTTGCCCATTTTTATTGTTCATGGTTTATTATCACCTGCCACCAAACACAAAAACCCTGAATAATGCTTGCGTTTGCTTCTGCCTGTTTGTTTATCTGTCTGTTAGTAAAATGTCTCCTGAACCACTGAATAGACTTTAATGAAAACGAATCACTGGAGGTGCCTCTACAGGAGATTAACTTTGGGAGACAACCTGACTGAAGATGACCACTGCAACTAATTGACCTAGACAAACACAGAAACGTCTCTAATTCAGTCATTTTTACAGCTAGGGTTTGATGTGATAATCGCTGAGAACTAACTCATTGCACAACATCTCACAATAGTTGTGCAGGACATTATTTTCAAGGTTTGACCAAAACTGCTATAAGTCCATTTTTTCTAAACAAAAGATGATCTTAGCCTCTAACTCTGGCATGAGAGGTGGTGAGCAATATGCATTCCTTCAAGGAGTGTCTCTAATTGTTCATGCATTTAACACAAGTTTGAACAAAGCGCCATGAATTCTACAAACTGACTGCATATGAAACTATTTTTCTATTAATCAGTCTATATTTACCAGTTTCCCTCCATCAACTAAGCAGTGCTTTAGAAGGTAACCTTGTAAAATTGCCAACTAGTTTTTGAGAAATAACAGCAAACGATTACAGCGTGCATAAAATGGGATGCGGCTCAGACACAAGCAGCAGACATTAATAAATCAGCACTCATTTATCACCCTGAATCCTGCTGATTACGACTCATGGAGACAAGACTGTGTAACACTTTGCTTCAAGTGAGTTTTCAAAATACTCCCCCCTGTTAGGCTGGGAGCTCTAAGGAGCCTCTTGCTTCACTTACATCTTGGGCTGCCTATGCCTAGCCATCACTTCAAAACTGACTGGATTATCCCTTTAAACATGATATGGGTTTTTCTACAGCTGACAGACAAGTAGCAAATCTGAAATTGTGATGAAAATGAAGGAATAAATAGCAAACATAGTAATAAGTGTTTCAGTGCTTATATAACGGCTGCCTAAATTACAGAAAGTTAAATTATTAATGGCCCCAACAGGATTCACTTTACAAATATTTGTAAGATAATAAAGTCATTACATTTTACACCAATATTGTTTAATCTTTTGTGGTGAAAAATTGTTTTTTATCTTTTTTAAGAATACACCGAGGCTTGTGCAAGTACTGCTTTTTTTATTGCTGTTTGTTTATTCAGAATAACACATCAGCGGGACATGGGGGGGGGGGTGTTTGACAGCCTGAATCTGACATTTCAGGTGGCGTTCGACATGATAGCTTCCTGCGACTGCGACCTCTTACCCGAAGCGAGGTGATGGTCGACGGGTCTCGGATGCGTCCGTCCTCATCCTTCAAGTTGTAGCCTTCCGGGCGTTTGTCCCTTTCACTGATCTTCCACAGCTTCACAGTCTTGTCTGAGATGAAAACATCACACACAAGAAAAAAAAAAAAAAAAAGTCATTTAGATTGTTGCTCCTAACAGTGAGTCTTCTCTTCAAGATGAGCGTTGAGGGGGGTTGGGCAGCCAATCTGGCATGTAGCTGGGCAGCAGCCAGTGAGGATGATGAATGGCGGCTCATGTGCAGATTCTGATGTCCCTGATATCCATCTACAAGTTGACTTCATCTCCCACTGCCATACACGCTCCCCCCCCACCCTGAAAAAGCCATCTGGGCGCTTTTCAATTCCGCTTCAAATAAACACCAGTTACATCTCATCTCCTTGGTCTACTGAAGTGGATAGCAGCAGCAGCAGTTAGGTTGTTTTTTTTTTTCCCCCTTCATTTTTTTTTTTTTTTTAAATTTCCTCTGTGAATATTGTCGGTGTCAGAGCAACGAGGCCATCGCCACAGGACCCTCCACCATCTGCTCCAGCCACCGCTAGCACTTCTGTAGCGGCCGCGCGTGAAGCCCACAATCTGCAAGACGTCGCTCTGCTGATGTGTGTGTGCCAATCGGAGCTGGTGAGCATATACGAGTGTGGTGGCGCACGCTGTGAAGAGTGTGTGTGTGAGTGTGTCCCTGCAGCAGCCATGCATGAAGTCCTTAATTTGAAACTCTTCAGCTGGTGGCTCCTGCTCAGCCAAGCAAAACACCCATTGGTTCAAACCGAGAGCCAAAAAGACGATTTTATGTGATAACATTTTCATTTACACCACACTATAAACCCATTCTGCAAATGGGAGAATTTATCTAACAATAACCTGACATTTTCATTGACTAAAAACAATAGAATGCATTTAAATAGAAATGCTGTGATGTTAGATTATCAGTCCTTTTTCCCTATTATGCCATTCATTTGTCGACTTTATTAACTGACCGTTGGTGGAAAGCAGGAAGTACGCGGCGTTCTGCTGAGGCAACCATTTGATCTTGTTGATCTTCTCCTCGATTTCCAAACTCTTCAGGTAATCAAACTCGGGCTCGTGGCTCTGGAATGTGCTGTAAACATTGTACTCCCCTCGACGATGGGGCTGTGTCTTACTCTGCAAAGGACGGGGAGAAGAAAGTTAAACCTTGTGGGTAAGATAATACTACTAAACCCAACAACAATGGTGAAGACTAGACCCAGCATTTCAGAATCAAGGTGAATTTACAGTGTATTCCAGCTCCCTTACACGTCTCCATTAGTAGCTTAAAATATATTAGCCACACTCTCAACATAAAACAGTTTATTCACATTTTTTTCAATTTGTTACATGCGGTTCTGACTAATTTGTTCTAGTTGAGGTTGAATATTCTTCTCACTGTTATACAACATTTCTCCCATTCATTGAGGTTTTTAGACATTAATTTATTCACAACCCAATACTGAATGTCATTTAGGATGAGGTCTGAACTCAGGTTCGTACTTTGAATCTTTTCATTTCGAACCGTTCTGTTGAAACTTCGCTGCCATTCTTGGTTTGATTGCTCTGATGTGTGATCCATTCTGGGCCAAGCCTCAGCTGTCAGATGAAACTAACACCCTGAAAACTGTGGCTTTTCTTCTTCATATTGGGACAACACACAAATATTATTGTTCCAAAATGCCAAAGAAAAAGGCTGTCACACTTCGCAATGTTCAGAAAATCAAGAGTATTTGATCAGCAGCCTTTGATTGATACTTAAAAAGATAGTTCAGATCTTTTAAAGTGGCTCAAATAAGTGCAGCAGCAGCTATCTATAGCACTTCCGTTGTAGCCTGGGCTACATCTGGCAGGGATATCATAAAATGTCTGCCGGAGTAACTGTGTAATGTGAAACTGAAAGGAAAGTTATTTTTTAAATAGTGTTTGCATTAACTGATGGGAAATCTGAGTTTCTTTTAGGATGACAAAATCATCAGACTAGCTGTTAGCTTGTCCTCTGTTTCTCCAAACGGAAGTTCTTCAAAGCTCTATCTACAGCAGGTACAATATGAATTGTTCAGAACCTTTCCACAGAACCTCACTTCAAACGATCTCAACTATTACTTTAATCATCTATTGTCCAACAGAAGCAGTGAGTGTGAACTTAGTTTATCACACTATTCCTTTGCATATTGGTTGTATGAATGTGAAGTACAGAAAACCTGGAATGTATTGTAATATTGTTAATGTAAGATAGCACTGATCTAAAGTAAGGACCTAAAATAACCATTTTTTGTTCTTCTTTTGTTTCTTTCACATTCTGGGTGTACTATTACTATTACTATGTGTGGCTTTTATGTTATTAGGGCTGCATGATATCAGAAAAACATGGGATTGTGATATTATTGTTGAACTTTGCAATGACGATCTACCACAACATTTTCTGTGTTTTATCATCTTGATCTCTATCATCTTAACCTGATGTGGGCATCAAGGGTAGTAAGAGTCCATCAGACTCACCAAATATATTATAGGCATATAATGTACGAATGCATGACTCTTGGAATATAAAAGTATATGATTTCTTGCTGTCCAAACAGCCCTTTGTGGTCTTGATATTGCCTACATTCACATTGGTCAAGCAATACATTTTTGATGCATAGTACAAACTATATATTATACTTATATTATATTATATTTATACAGATTTGTAATCAGAAAACCGTTGCATCGTGGCCTGGCTGCAGAGGTGGTGGTTTTTAACATTTTTTCCTATATAATCTATGCGCTAATCAAAGAATTTCCAGCTGACTGTTGAGGCACTTTTTCTTTCCCAGTGTTGCTCCTTATCCCAAAAACAAACAATTTAAGTTAAATGTTCTTCTGTCAAATGCTCCCAGAAGAAAGGGCGGCATAATTAACATTGAATTGTTGGCATTTCCTACCTCCTGCTCCCTCTGGAAGACAACCACTCTTCCCCCTTTATCCCCGGTGGCCAACAGCTCCCCCGTAGAGTTAAACTCCACCGTTGAGATAATGTCAGCTGCAACACAGGAAGCAGAGCAGAGAGAGAGAGAGGAAGAAAATGTCAGTGTGGACATGGACAAACTTGTTCGAGGACCAGACAGGCAAAAAGAAAACAAAAGTGGACTGACTTGAGAAGTGAGCAGAACCAACCCACAGAGGAATATTTGACACAGATACCCAGTTTGGTGAAATATGTATTAGTAGAAACCACTGGGTGAGTCACTGCATGATAGTCCAGCCTCTTGTCTGGATAAAGTGAGGTGATTTGATTGCGCTCCTGCGTTTTTGAAGGGAACTAAAAAGACATTCATCTCTCTACAACCGGCTGAGAACCCATGCTGCGTCGCTCCATCACACGCCACACTCACAAACCTTACAGACCTGCGATTTTTGTTGCCTATGCTCCAGTCGTTTCTGCGCGTCTCAGCATAGTTTCACTAAAAAGTAAATAGCAGACACCTACCCTTAAGGTAGCTTCTCCTCTCCTCCTCATAGACATACATCTGCCTGGATTTTGGAGAGGCTAATGGTGACTGTAATTATTATACAGCCCCAGGCTAAAAAGGCAGAGCATTATGCCTGTATCTTTCTCTCTCTCACACACACACACACACACACACACACACACACCACACACCCACACACAGCCGAGGCTTGCCCCTCGGTTTTGCACTGACAATAATATTAACCAGAAAAAGAGAGAGCTTGTTGTTTTGTAACCCCCCCAACTCGCGCCCTCTGTGGACCTGCTGCTGGCGGAGCTCTGAACAGGAGAGGAGAATGTTGCTATGGAGACCATTTCCATCTCGGCAGTTAGAGTATATATGGGTGTGTGTGTGTGTGCGTGTGTGTGCCAATAGCTTCCAGACTTAGTTGCTGATGCTAGCTGTAATTCAGCATACAGACAGAGAGAGAAGGAGAAAAAGTGCTGCAATGGAGTGAAAACCTGCCTCTGCATCTGTGGGGGGGATGAGTGCGGCTCGACGCAGCACACAACTTCACACAATAGAGTCAGTCAGGCTCGTCTCTTTATATAAAGCTCTCACACATGATGAAAATGACTATGTTGCGTCTTCGTACGTGTGTGTGTGTGTGTGTGTGTCCTCATCTTGTTGGAGTTAATTGTTAGAGAGACAATCGCATCCTACAGACGAGGCCAGAGGGATTTTAATGGCCCTGAGTTAATAATAACACGAGGTAAGAGCCAATACTAATCAGATTTGATTAAAGAAACTAATAATCTTTAACATGCGTACAAGACAAAGTCTGACCTAATTACAGCCTGGGAGAATAGCTGTCACGTCACACTGTTGTGGCATGCTCTCTTTGCACGTGTAATTGCACTTTCATACCCGTGCTTGCAGACCTTATGGAGGCACAAGAAAAAACACACACCACCACCTTCTTCCCAAACACCGTCAGGCCAAAGTCAGTGGTGGGAAACAGGTTAGCTAAATCAAAGCTGTCTCTTTCCTTTCCCCATCATCGACACATTAAGTCACCGAGAGCAAACGGTAATTGATGGATGCCATTTAACAAGTTTACACGCAGGTTCGACTTTCATTCATTTCTCTGTCGGCGAAATGCGCAGTAAAATCACGGAACGCTGCCACAGATGAGTTTTTCTGCATGCAAATGAATTCAAACGAGACAAGGCAATAAATTCAGAGTCACCCACTGATGGAACTCAGTTTAAATGGCAACATTTTTTATTTTTTTTTTGTAAATTAAATTATTTCGGGGGAAGTGCACGCTGACTGGTTTGAAGAGTTCCATTCTGTGAGACTCAGAAGGGTCAAGATGGACGAGCAAAAGCAGCAACTGTGAGATTCAGTTGATCAAATGTATACTTACACACAGTGTCTATCTCTCTCTCTCTCACACACACACACACACACAGCTTCATCAGCAGACCATAACCAGATTAAGCCCATAAATCCTGTGGCCAGCCAGGTCTAACAAAGATAGGTCAGCGATTCTTGATGCTTCAGAGGGATGTTTCAGATAGGACACATCCATCAACAGTAATAATGCAGACAGGCCTGTTGGTCTGCTGCTGTAATGTGTGTGTGTACGACTGAATTAAAACAGGCAGGGTACAGGGTTACAGTGGTACCACTCTGATCCTCCCCCCTTCAGCGCTGCTGTATTGACAGTCAGCAGCTGGATGGAAACGTAGATATGCATTGATTCTGGAATGAAAACGATGCGCGAGGCACCAGAAACATATCAAATTAATTTATGGTTGCCTGAGAGAAGCAGACCAGGCAGCACGGAACAGAAATAGCCACTAAGAGCAACAATAAGGCAGAGAGAAGGGTGCAGAGAGGGGAGGTTTGTTGCCCTAAATAGAGTGATAAAAGATTACCCCGGCTAACCTTAACCCAACACTTAATCCTGTCTTGGTGGAGAAACAAACCAGACATAGAAGAGAAGGGTTGCGTAAGACATCCAAACCCCCAAAACGGAACGTGCGCATGGAAAACTTGTTGCGTAAGTTGTGTACGGTAATTTCAGGTTGAAGGCGAGCGGCTTGGTGACGTGTGGAAGCGTTGTTTGTGTTAGACATGGTGGAGGAGAGGATTATGTCACTTGTGCCGAGCTGCCTGCTCCAAAGGATCAGGCCAGTGGATAAATCCAGGCTGTTCTCGCACTCCTCTTTCACCTGCCAGTATTGTTCTGTCGTTGATTATAGATGAAATGCACCGTTCTGTTTCTTTTCTTTTCTTTTTCTTTCCAGAAAATGAGCCCACGTGAGCAAAAACTCCCATTCAGAAAGACATAAAGACTATTTCTGAGCTGATAATGACTTAATTTTACACAGGCAAGAATGAGGATCAATCAGAATTTTGAGTGAACCTTACCAACCTGGTAGCCAGCCATATGATTAGAGCTTTATTTGGGCTTTATTAGCTGCGCACAAAGCAACAGAGCACAATGCAGCCCCCTTCATCTGAAGAGCACGACTCTTTGTAAGATCTGGAGAGAACAAGCTAATTAACCTGGTTTCTTCAGGAGCGGCCTTTTGAGACTGACGCCGCGTGTGTGTTTGCCTGTGTGTGTGTGTGTGTGCGTGTGTGCGCGCACGATGTGGTCTTTCAACGCATGTGAATGCGTGCAGGTTCTTTTGTGCGTGCGCTTTTTATTTCTTCTCTCCTTATTTTGTCGGTCTCAAGGGAGTTAAAGGCAAAATGGGCGAGATGTGTTACTGCTCCTCTTCTCACACTTCATTAACACGTCGCCGTGGCACACATCTGACTGCAGACATAACACGGGACAAGACGGAGCAGGAAAAGACACGAGGGTGCTGAATACCAAGAGGCATCATTTGAAATGCTTTTTTATTTGGTATTCCGTCAGAAATTGAAAACAGAGGGGAGATGCCGGGGGTTGGGTAGGGTGGGGGGGAGAGTGGAGGATGCGTAGAATTAGGAGCTGATATTCACTCTCTATCTGTCTGGCTGTGTCGCTTTGGTGCAATCCCTTTCATCTTGTTGTTTTCAAGGCTGAATCAATGATTAGACGTCTGCAGCGCAGACTGAAATCTTGTCTTTATTCTAGAAACATAAAAGATCTTGAGGGGCGCCGCTTCGTCGGCAAGGCACGGGAATGAGGTACCCAAACTTACAAATGTATCCCATCACAGAGTGCAGAAAAGGTCAAACAAAGCTTAGCCTTCAGGGGAGCTGCGAATGTAATGATTTAGACCCACGGCACGAGGCAGGATGCCACGTAACGATTGAGAAATTGAATATTTTCGTACAGTAGCAACACAACAGACAATCTTTCATAAATCCTCATTAAATTTTCATGGTGCCCCCACCTTAATAAGAAGCTAATCAGGGGATGAAAGCAGCTGCCGAAGAAAGAGTGCGACTTGCCCCAACTTCACAGCTTGCCATTAAGCCCATACCACCACCTCCCCACCCCCCATCGCACGCACATACACATTATCTTTCTGGGGCTGTAAGACGGGGGGGTGATGTGAGTGTTTCGTGGTGAATAATGGATGGGACCTGAGGGGATGGTGGGCTAAGTCTTTTCATGCCGCGGTCCTAAAGTGTGGCCCCGGGCCGTTTGCACTGGCACAGGCCACCAGGCGCCGCTCTGCTCTCGTCGGAGGCAATAAAGGCTGCGAGCGCGCCGTTGCGGGACTCCATCAGCATTCGGCGGGGCTAAAGAGGTCACACGAGCATCAGAGAGATGCAGAACAGAAAAGCCGAGAGCGAGAGATGGAGGGCGAAGAAAAAAAAGAAAAAAAGAGGGTAGAGAGAGGGAGGAAAGGATTACATGTCCTACCAATGGATCTGTAGGGCCAATGTTCCGGTGACTAAATTGTAAAAGACCAGAAGTCAATACCAAAGCAGACATTACGTTAGGCCCTGTCTCTGAGTAAGAAAGCTATTTACATTTTTAACGCAAGTCTGTTGCTATTTGACACCAACGTCTATTATCTAAAGGAGGAGATTATGAAAATGAAGCGAGATCCACCGCCACACAAATCAACCATTCCATCACCACGAGATGCTCGTCTATAGGCAGCGGCTGAATGCAGATAAAAGTGTAATGTTCCTCCTTAGAGACAATAATGATGCTTCTGGAATCTTCCCTTTGACATTAAGGAGATTTTCATCTCGTATGCAACTATGAATGACCAGCTCACATTAGCGCGCGCACACAGAGTCAAGGTAACCACCAATGGAGCCGCTGAGGCGTGGGATTGGTGCGAGACAAAGGTCAGCACCACTGACATCATTAAAATGTGACATCATTAAAGTGCCCTGCTGCTGTGGGCGAGCACGGCCTGATAGGAAACCCCAACCAGCTCACCACCCAACAAGGACCTGTGTTCATGTGTGTGTGTGTGTGTGTGGTCTGAACAGACCGAGCCTGATGGAGTATGTGCACTTTGGTGAATTTATGAGGTAGACCGCGACACAGAGCTGTGTGATCTTTGGCTGTAGACTGACTGCATCACACACACACACACACACACACACACACACACAAAGAGACACACCTATTCATGATCTATAAAGTGTGACAATCAGTCATAAATTACAGCAATAAAAATATAACAAAAGTGTAAAAAAAAGCACAGATGGGCCACCAACGAGACGGTCCTCTGCTTTCAAGGAGACAGGTTTTCCAGTTCTGTCTCATCCACTCGCTTCAGATCCAACGAGAGCACAGAAAGCGTGAGGCAGAGAGAGAAGATTCCCCTCCTGGTTTTTTTTTCCTCCTCTCAGCTCACACATCAAACAAAGATATCCATCATTCCCACCCCCACTTTGCCTTCCCTTGCTGTGAACCAGTGACTGTGTGTTTAGCGGTGACAGGAAATCATCTACTAAGTGTTAAAGCTGAGCAAATGATGGGGGGCACTCCTGCATGGAAAAGCCACACCAAAAAACAGCATACGGTGAGACTTTTTGCCTTTCAAACCTTGACTTTGCCTCTCCTCCACCCTGCAGAGGCACCTGTAACCTGAGCTCGGGGCTAAAAGAAGACGCTGTGGTGGCTCTGACCCACCCTGCAGCGACACACACCCTCCAAAAAAAAATAATTCTCTGTTCTTTTCCACTCAAGCAGTGTCCATCATTTGCATAAAGATTTCAGCCGATGACTCCATTATGAGCTCAGTCATATTTCAAATTAAAATAGGTTCTGAATCCTGCAGGAGAGTGGGTGGTAAAACCAACCAACCAACAAACAAACAAAAAAAAATGTGATGATGTGAAAGAATTTAAAGCTTTTGCTGCACGGAGAAGACTATTTAGGCTATATTTTCAAACAGAATGATTAGGGCCACAGATCTACACAATGTGTGACATTTGATGCGAAGAAAGCAGCCAGAGAAAGCCTCACAATGGGACTGATTGAGAGGCTGTGTCATTCTGAGGTGGAAATACAGTACTGAACTGATATGTTAATGTTGGTATTTAAAAAGACCTGCTGCACTTTTGAGATTAAATGCCTGCATGACATCAAGTCAAACGGTTTTCCAATCGAAATTATATCCACGCAAGCAGTCAGTGTTGCTCTTATCTAGTCTATTTAATGATCTCAACATCAAACAGGTTATCAAATGACAAATACACAGCATTTTGAGCTGCAGGAAAACAGCTATTGTTCAGTGCTGGAATATGAGCAGCCATACATTGCATGTGTGACTAAGAGAGAGAGAGAGAGAGAGAGAGAGAGAGAGAGAGAGAGCCTGCTGCATGTTTCAATGGGCTTCCTCCAAAATTCGGAGCATTTTTCTTGTCTTCGTCTCTCAACAAGTGAACGATTAAAACCTCCCACTTTCCATCATTTTAAACAGCCTTAATAAAATAAAACGACGGGAGCTGCTGTACTGCCTGCTTTATAGTCATTCTAAAATTACAGATATGACTGGAAACCACCTGATCCAGTCCAGTCACTGACACCACCTGCGGGCTGGATCCTTTATATAAGCAGAGTTTTCCTTCACTGTCCCCCGGCGGCAGCTTGTGTTGAGTTTAAGGTGATTAAATGAGCCTAAATGACATCATTACACCGCTTGACAGAAAGAAATTCATTTTTATTACCCAGACTGTTTTGGCTTGATGGGGTTGCCCCCCTGACAGTTCGAGCCTCTCATTGGCTCGTCGTGTCTAATTGGCTTAATTTCCTGGTTAAAGTACCTTCGGTTGCATAGTTGTGGTCGCGCAGGAAGCTGTTGTTGATTTTCCGGGTGTCACTCTCCTCCTCCATTGATGAATCGGCTGCTTCTGGATCCTAAAAGCGGCAGACCTGCTCCCATCATCCTCTTCCTCCTCCTCCTCTTCCTCTTCCTCCTCTTCCTCCTGCCCCGGTACCGTCAGCAGGCGGGCTGCGGGAGCAGCGGGGGGGCTGTCATCATGGCTCCAGATGATCCCCCCGGCGAAATCAACGCGGTCAGGTCTACCTGCGATGTCTAATGCTCGGCCGGCTCCTGCTGTCCACACCTCAGTCACGGCGACGCAGAGCCAGAGTCGATGGATGGATGGATTCTTAGAGCCTAGATTTGATTGCGCACATCAGATCCTCTCCTTCCAAAAAAAAAAAAAGAAAAACCCAACTCGAGCGGATCGCATCCCAGAAAAAAAAATGTTTTTTTGTTTTTGTTGTAGTTGTTGTTTTAATAGTAAACCCTTGTGTCTTCCTATAACCCCGCAGTGGCAGCCGCTTCGTAAATCTCTTCTGGAGGATTTGAGTTTAGCCAGGCGCGATTTCCACCCCTCCTCCTCCTCCTCCTCCTCCTCCTCCCGATTCCAGCGGGGAGGGCGGGATTATGCGTCAACGGGCTCACTCCGACACCTCGGCACGTCCGTGTCAGGCTCTCTCCAGAGCCGCATCTTCATCTTTCTTTTCTCCAGATCACACAGGGACCCCCCCTCAAGACACACACACACGCACAGACACACACACACACACGCGCACGCACACACCCAGTCACTCATCCATCGGAGCGCGGCGGCACAGCTGACTCACTGTGCGTCTGTTTAGCGCAGAGCTGCTGCTGCTGCTGCTGCTGATGATGATGATGATGCTGAGCCTCTTCAGCAAAGGGAGGGGCCCCTGCCTCCCTGCTGCCTGGCCCCTGGCTCTTTAAACAAACAAACAAAAAAAGCCACCAACATCAACTGTGACGCCCAGTGGGGCCACCTCCACCTGAGAGAGACCACATTCATGTTGGTCAAGCTGTATGACCTGTCACCATCCACCTGTGTGCGTCCGTTAGCAAAATATCACATTCACTTGGACGGATCTTCACGAAAATCACTTAAAGTAATGACTAGATGTACACCTAGGCCCTAATAGCTTTTGGAGACAGCCCGATTCAAGACGGTTGCCACACACTACTGACTTTAAAAATTAAAAAATGGTTATAACTCAGTCAATTATACAGATACTGAGCTAAAATGTAGCGAGTCGGTAGCTGAAAGCGAACCCCTAACACACATTATGAGCGGTGCGCTAACAGATCGTGCAATAGATTTGTTGAACAATTCGCTATGAACCATTTGGAGTCATCTTTGTTTGTCTGTTGGCAAAATATCTCATGAACCAGACCATGGATTTTAATGAAACCTTCAGGAAATAACCACTGGATGTACATCTACAACTTATTAATGTTTGGAGCCAACCCACTTTAAGATGGCCGCCACAACTAGCTGACCTTAATAAACACAAAAATGGCTCTATTTCTGTGAATAATGCATATATGGTGCTAGAATTGGAAGTGTTAGCAGCTACTCATTGTGCAAGATCTTTGCTGAAATCTTTTGCCTTACCTGTTGTAGTCAAGCCTTTTAGTTTGTTAGCAAAATATTTCACAAACCATTATCTTTTAGAGTCAATCCAATTCAAAATGAACAACACAGCTAATCAACATTAGTCAGCACAAAAATGGCTACAACTCAGTCAGTTTTAGAGATAATGAGCTAAAACTCGATGCTGTAGCAGCTGAGAGTCATTCACAACACATACGTTGAGTGTGAGGTTTTGCATCATCACACAGAATATTGCATTAAGTTATTTTTGAGGTTTGACCAAAACTCTGACATGTAGGGTGACGGGCGATATGCATTCCTTCAAGAAATGCAGGGCTTTTAATGTTCCTTTCTGCATCTGGACCCTGTCCCTCACAGCAGGCATTTCTTTTTTCCATGCCAGGAGAGAGCCTTTACAAAACACATGACTTGGCACATTTGACTAGAGGGTGTCAGATTCAGAGAAATCAGGGCAAAAAAGGGACACAAAGGAGTGATATCTGGTGAAAGAGAGCAAGGGGGAAAGAAAGGGAGTCATAGAAGAGACCTGAAAGAAGAGAGGCAGAAATAGGAAAATGAAAAAGCCCCGACGCTGATTAATAAGATTAGTAAGGTCGCCGTCTGCTCCTCTTTCTGGAAAGATCTCATTTCCATGCTGAGTTTAATAACAGAGCACACACACTGAGCCTCCTTGGTCAATCCTTAATCCGTGAGGTGTGTGTCTGTGTGTGTGTGTGTGTGTGTTGCATCTCTGCCCTTATCTACTCACTTTACTCTAAAATCTCTGTTCCCACAAAGGGACAGGGTATCTTCCTTCCACGGGCTTCCATGCACGGAGCATCCCCAGCAGCAGCAATCAAGAGATTGTGGAACCCCCCCTCTCTTAAATGCATTAACTGTCTAATCCACGGGAACCATTTGCACATCCAATCCCCGCTCCTCTGTTAATGGGAATCTCACTGTGAGGGGTGGTGGTGGGCTGCTCATAGGAAAACATAAAAACAGGGCCTTCATACACATGCTATTTTACACCCCATCACCTTCCAACTTCTATCTGCATTGGAATACATTACATGTTGGGGGGGGGATAATATCCATGCAGGGGGATAATGAAGGTCGGAGCGTTGGAGAATCACGTGTTTCTGTATTTACACTCTAGTGCTCCTTTAATGAAACCTGCAGAGAAATGCTGCCATCCTTGACCCTCTTAGATCTGACTGAGCGGTCAGCGGTGGTTCCCATCTCTATCAATATTTAAGCAGGATTTACGGGGACAAAAGCAATGCACAAAAAAGACTGGGCTACAGCCGAGCGGAGCGAACAGAAGTTAAAGTGAAACAATGTGGTCGCTAGAATGAGGCCACATGGTTGAGAGGTTTGAGTTTTGTCAGATTTGGGAGGGAGGGAGTAAAGGAAGTAGGTGTGAACAGCAGTGGTGGCAATTAAAGAGATATATTTCTGCTAAAAAAATAATAAATTAAAGACCTAGCATCTCTTATTGTCATACCAGTTTTAAACCAAGCTCTTCTTATTCTAAAATATGATGGAATTTTTTGCCCCTGCAAGATCAAATGCAATCTGTCTATGGTTGGAGCATGCGTTGTCAATGACTCAGCTACTACCAAACCAAATTTTAGCTTATTATCTGTAAAACTGACTGAATTATAGCCATTTCTTTGTATTCAAACATCAATTAGCTATAGCTATGATATGATATTTATGTTTTCTAACATTTTTATTCACACTTCTGCACTCCATGACTTATTTAATCCCCAGAACCTCCTGCTACTTGTTCTTCTTGGTTGCCTCACTTCTCTCGCTCCCCAGACCTCAGCTCCTGCTCCACTGAAACCAGTGACAGCACGTCTACAGCCCAGCTGCCGTGCGCCGCATTCGCGGGAAACGTTTGGGGGGGTGGGGTAGGAGGGCTGTACCAGAATTGGAGAGCATGTCCTCAATTCTCCTGGAGAGTGTGGACAAAGTGGGTTAAATTAGGCTCGAGCAGCACCAAACATCGGGACACAATCACACGGCAATGATATTTTAGTCACGCCCAATTGCGTTCCTTGATGTGAGGTAATTACTTGACCCAGGGATGCAGGTGTGCAGGGCCACAGGCGGCAAAGACGCCGTCTGCATACCAAGCAACACGTACAAGAGGAGATATTCCGCCACACAGCAGCTGGGCAACCCAATACTACCATATTTCTCTGCAATTACCCCGCATGACTGCAGTCAATAGTGTATTGACCAGATGATGATGATGGATTTAACTAGGTTAAGACTTTTTTCTTCTTGCTGTTTTTCGAATAAAAACATAGTTATGGTAAAATAATCTAAAGTCTATTTATGCGCACAATGTACACTCAACGGCCACTTCATTAGGTCCAAAATGGTACCAACTAATGGGGTTGGACTCCGTGCTGTCAGAACTGCCTTAATTCTTTGTGGCATGGATTCAACAAGGTGTTGGACACATTCCTCTGACATTGTTGACATGAAAGCATCAGACAGTTGCTGCAGATTTATCAGCTGCACGTCTGTGATGTGAATCTGCCGTTCCACCACATCCCAAAGGTGCTCGATTGGATTGAGATCAAGTGACCACGAAGGTCACTGGAGTTCAGTGAATCCAGACTCATCAGACCAGGCAATGTTTTTCTAATCTCTTGTCCAATTTTGGCGAGCCTGTGTGAATTGTGGCTTCAGTTTTCTGTTTTTAGCAGACAGGAGTGGCACCTGGTGTGGTCTTCTGCTGCCGTGGAACCATCTGCTTCAGGGTTGGACATGTTGTGTGTTCAGAGATGGTATTCTGCAGACCTTTGTGGTGACACGTAGATATTGGAGCTACCATAGCCTTTCTGTCATCTCAAAACCAGTCTGCCGCTCACTGTCTATTTATTGAAAACAACTTGCAGTTTTCTGGCTTATTTTTAAACAATAAATGTTCAAGTTAATTGTGTGAAGGGGCTGCGGTAGCTCAGTGGTCAATGCTGCAGTCTTGTGATCCTGAGGCTACAGGTTTAAGCCCAGGTTCCATCAGGAAGGACATCCAGTGTAAAAAAAAAAAAAAACAATTTATAGGAACCAGAAGTTGCCAAAACATGTCAATAAGTTTTATAATTCACAAAAATGTCTCCGCCTAGCATTTAAAAAATTATATATTTTTAAGCACCTTACTAAAGCACTCAATGCTCTGTTAAATTGAAAGACTTTGGCTGTATTTTTGTTCAAATTTGTCAATATTTATGACCGTTTGTATAGTTTATTTTTATACTGTTGAAATTTTAACAACCTGCCATATCATAAAACAAAATGAAGTCAAAATATATTAAAGATAAATTAATAAAATATGTAATAAAAAAATATAAATGGAAATAATGTGGAATTAGAGATAAAAAATAAAAGACATTCCATAGGGTCGTCAACACAGAAACATTATTACATAAAAATCTACATAACAAGAACCAAATAGTTTGACAAAATCTGACAGAAGAAAAGTTTGTACTACATAAGACCATAAAGTCATGGTATCCAACTGTAAATCAGGTTAATATAAATGGGACTATATTTACAAATACAACAGAGGTTTATTCGTGTGACCGTCACTCATATCTTTCAAGTTTTGATCTGTGATCTTCACAGGCACGCCGTGTGTTATTGAACTTTATCAGAATCCAGAAAAACCTTTTTCAAAAAAGGTGACGCTGCTGTTAGAATTTCATACAGTTAAGCCTATTTAGCTCTTGAGCTGATTTGATATGGCTCCCCTCAGAGAGACAAGCCGCATCAGAGCATGCCAGCTGAGCTTCGAAGGGCGTCATGGTCATAATTTTCCCTTGCCGTTCCCTGATTTCAGCCCCTTTCTGTGTTATCAAGCAAATCAGAATGATAATCATTAAGTAGCACGAGATTCCCCCTCCGAGCTTTCACGGCCGTCCATTAGCCCGGTATCCCACCCTGGCCACCCCGGCCTGCTCACACCTTCTCAGTCTGCCCTTCCTTTGCGCTTTTCTCTGGAGATATTTATTCGGCATTAAATCATGACCTCTGTAAAAAGTAAAACGCAGCCACTCGTGTGTATGTGTGTGTGTGTGTGTGTTTAAACACCACAAAGAGTGAGTAAAACAGAGTAAAGAAATACCCACTCTGCCACAAGTTTATCACCTTCTTTAATGTGACAAAAGGCTGTTTCTGTTCCATTAATGGCGTGCAGATGGAGATACATGGCAGTAGGTGAATGAATGGAGTGCGAGGCGGTGGGGGGAGGGATTCAGATGGATAACGGAGGGACCTGGGATATGAAATGGGAGAGAAGATAAAAAAAAAAATTTAAAAAAGATGGATTCATAGTTTTGGTAGAGGGGCATTAAATCAAGCCTAGAGGCTGCACCTAAATCAGCAGGTTTTACTCTTGGTGTCACTCCAATTAGATCAGGATGAGACTAATGCTCCACTGCTCTGAGACTTCGGACCAGCAGCGGGATTGGATTCTGCCCCCTCTCCCCCCCCAAACTTCCCCCTTCTCTCTTTTTCTCTCGCGCTCTCTGCCTCCCTTGATAATAAATTAATTGAATAGAATGTGTGTACAACGATTAGCTCGAGACAGAGCATTTTGGATGAAAATTAATCAACTGGAATGATTCTGTTACTCATTCTAGTTATTTATACACTTCCAAGATAAACACGTGAAGCATACAGATGTCTGCTTTAAAAAGGTATCCTATCAAAAAGAAACAATGAAAAAAAAAACATGAACACACACACACGCGCATGCATGCTGCAGATTACGAATTGTTTTGTGAATCCACAGTGTAGTCCCGCTGAGAGGAAACGATGCCACTTAACAGAAAAATCGTTGCATTGTGCTGCTCCGGTTGCTAGGCAACAGCAATAGAACTGGCATTGCAACGCAGCACAACAGCTGCCCACGTAATTGGACAATTAAGATCTTAAAAAATGTCATTATTTCGGTCATATTCATCCCAATAAAAAGGTTCAAACACATCCCGACACATTTTCCACCGGCTTGGGTTAATGGGACGAACACGAAGAGCTCGTGTTCAGAGGCAGAGCTGGGTTTCATGACTGGAAATGATCAGTGTGGCGTTGAAAGCAAGAGTAAAACAGCACTGCTCGGAAAGCTTCACACTCACACTGTTTGTGTTGTTAAGTATGCTATATTTATCTGACGGCACTTTCTTCTCTGTGGACAGATGAAAAGACCGACCAGTAGAAAGTAGGTTAAGCAGGTTAGCGAGCGACTACAAAGCCACCACACTCCCCGTGCAGACCCAGGAATCCGTGCACCACTTATGTTCAGCACCGCGGACAGCTCTGCACAAAGCAGACGCTCAGGCTAACAAGAAAAAGGGAATGCTCAAAGGAAATTCACAAAATGCAGGTTTTCCTACTTAGGCAACTCTTAGGTTGGACTGTGACAGTTTAAGAGCCTGGAAAAGGGCATTGTTGTGCTTTTAGGTAAATACGTTTGTTAAACTAGAAGCCCCAAACCTCAAAAGTATAGTTCAGCTATTCTGAAATGGGTTCCTGTGTAAAAGCTGTAAATACTCAATAGCTTACTTGTTGTAGATATCTTTTTGAATAACTTCAGACTGAACAAAAATAGTTTATTCCAACCAGACTGACAAGCTAACTGCTAATGTGAGTGAGGCCAGGACCAAAGTGGATTGTTTCCAATTTAAAACAACTTCTAGCTTAAAAATGTTTTAGCGATTATTGAGAATGCTATTTTATAAACTCTTACATCACGATCAATTTCGCATTATCTTGTTATTTACATAGAATTATGAGATTATTTACAAGTATAAACCGAACCAATGACTAGCTTTAGTGCTTCCAAAACATCCAGATATCCCGTCTGACAGGAATTTCTGCTGAAATAACCATGTAACGCAAAACTGATGGCGGTGGAATGGTTTATAAAAAAGAGTTTGCACAAACTTATAAAACCTTAACGACTCAATCTGTTTTAGTGTGGAATCTACAGTGGATTGCTTTCCTCTTAAAACAACTCCAGTCTTCCAAAACTTCACAGCAGTTCACATGAACACAATTTTGTTAACAATTACACGATCAATAACATCACAATGCACAATTCTTTTGGCAGAAATATTAAATTCTTGCTAGGTGTGACCCTATGAATCCCCAGAATTGCTAAAACTAGCTGCTGCTGTTTGCACTTGCAAACACCACAGAATTCTATGTATAAATAACCACATAATGTGAAACTCACAGCAGTGTCAATGTTATGATAAAAGCTTTTGTACAAACTTCTATAAAATTTTGAAGAGTGAAGTTGTCTTTAGACGGCAGCAATCCACTTTGGTCTTAGATGCATTTGGACTAGACGTTAGCTCGTGAATCTGGTCAGAATTAAACTTTTGTTTTTCAAACTAAGGTCATTCAAGAAGCTATCTACAACAGGAAAGGCAATTATTTATACCTTTTTACACATAAACCTACTTTAAAATGGCTGAACTATTTCTTTAGGACCATGGTTCTCAAAATACGTTGCAAATAACATTTGTATTCGTGGTACTCAGAAAAAACTTGAGCACTAACAATGTACAACTTAAATAATAAGCTAATTCATCATTATAAGCTGCACTGTGATGTAAAGCCTTCACACAGAAACAAACAGAAAGATGAATGGTTCAAAGAAATTACAGCCTTGGCTCGGAAACAAAAACTACATTAAATAGAAATGCAAGAGAGAATATTTCAAGAGTACCTTGAATCACAGTGGTAACCAATGTGCTGGTTGCTACTTAAGCAGTGCCAGGGATGTCTGCTAGAGAGAAAAATGTGCAAAATGTGGGGCAGAGGAAGAGTAAAGACCACAGTCTGTGTGGTGCTGTTCTCAGCATCGAACCTGCAGGGTTTGGCCAGTTTGCTAGTTCAGATATCTGAGACATGACTAAAAGCTTGTCAGCTTGCTGTTTTTTTATTGTCTGTTATAATGGAGGTTCTTGGAGAGCTTAGTATTTTCTGAGATGGTACTTATATTCATAATTTCTAAGGGAAAAAAAAGCAACTACTGTGACAATTTTTTTTTGCCATTTCGAAGAAAATCAGTCAGTGAATCAACCATCTCTTCATCTCTTAGCGCTCCATCCAAGCAGCACTGAAACCCATTGTACTAATGACTAACACGGCAATAAACTGTTAACGGTGCAGTAAAACCACCCGCCTTGTACCAGCCATATGCGGGTTACATTAAACTGGACAGTCACGGTTTAATCAGCACCAGCAAATATCACTAATCAGAAGAGCAGCAGTGCAGAAAAAGCCTGACCCCACATTTAACCCCCCCCACCTCCACTCCCCCACCCCTTGTTTTTGCACCACAGCTTGCCAGGAAAGGTTCCCCTGCAGCCATTCAGTCGTGTTTCAACCAGTCCCATGTGACAATGGGGCATGTTCTCGGTGCACATCGGCTCAAGAGCCACCCCTTCCAGCACCCCCCTCAACACACGTTGCACACACACACACATACATACAAAAAACCCAAAAAGAAGCACAGTGCTTTATGACAATAGTCCACTCTGTCAACAACAAAGACAAAACACATGCGCGCAAGTAACACGTTGAGGCTGTAATCTCTAGGAAAATCCCATTTGGCAGAGCAGCTGCCAGCGTGGATCACAGCTAGACTGTAGTCATGGTGCCCACAGGGTGGCAAGCTGTCCATCTACACTTTTCTATCAACTACACACACACACACAAACACACACAGATCGAAGAGGGATCAGCCCTATCCCACTGTGATGATAAATTCTCACCACTTTCTACTTTAATAGAATCATGTCAATAAGCTCTATCGGCCAGTTTCTCATTTAGAACAGGCTTAATTTTTATTGCTCAGTGTATTGATCGAAGGGGGGAGGGGGGGGGGTCATCTGTGTTGCAAAGTAGCCTCTGGGTTTGACATTTCTGATGTAGCAGGGTGAGAAGACTTGCTGGCAAAAAGTGCTCCATCCATCTGTCCATTTTATCATCCTTTCTGTCTATCAATGTATGAAAGAGAGTAACGAGCAAAACGTTTTGAAGCATTGCAGTTTTTTATGATTGCTTACTCACACTTTTCTTTTCCACGATTAGCAAAACTTTACAATCAAGCAGCAAAACGCTGACCCACACTTGTACAGCTATAAGCACAAATTCAGCCTCTCACTTTTTGCAAAAGATATGGATCTATTTTAGATGCAGAAATATGTCATAATGTCACTTCTTTGTCATTCGTCAAAATACAGGTTTTCAAAGATTTGTTCACATGTTTTTACAAAAATGTTTCATTTTGCAAAATGGGGTCTTCTGCTAATTGGATGTGTGATTGTGCTTATTGGGTAATTGTTGAGAGAGAAAGAGAGGCTGTTTTCAAACGACCATAAAACAAGTGTCAAGGAAATAATCTTAGAGCACCACCTGCTGGCTAAAAGGAAATATTACACACAACAACATCTAAAATAGTCATTTTAGTGTTGGGTGTATGAATGAATACAGATATAAAGAGAACAAAAACTTATCAGAAGCCAATAGTATCATCTGCCTCTTTGGCACAACATGGATAACAAACAGGTAACAAGAAGACATTATTTCTACTGACAAAATTAATCAGATTATTAGTGCACATATTATTGAACAAAAGAGACATAAGCTAAAAAAGGTTTAAATTGTGACCATCATGTAATCAGTCATATGTAGAGAGAAAATATGAACACAGCTAATGATCTGTTTTAGTTCAACAATTCATTTTTATTTCCTGTTATTTAAAATCACTACCTTCTTAAGTCAACAATAATGGCTGCAAGAGGCAAAATAATATTTTTAAATTTTTGTCATGAGATGAATTAATAATGATGATGAAGTTATTTGGTGGTTAAGTATTTATTATGTAGAGTTTTTAGTTTTTACTCTTGATAAACATGATTTTTTTTTTTAACTGAAATGAACTTGTATATATTGCACACGCATATGCTGTATTTCTTATGCACCGCTTTTCATAATTATTTTCTGAAAACACAAATTTGTTTCACATTTTTCTGCTTTTTCACTGTGTCCAATTAACATCAGCTGAGCGGTCAGCTAATTCGACTTCATATAAACTTGAAGGGAGGCTCTCTGCTATTTTATGTTGTATAAAGAGGAGCACTCATGCTCAAACCGTCATATGGAGATAATTCAATAAATATTAATGTGTCCATTTGGATTTATGGACTGAAGGAGGTTCTGTTTCCTGCAGTGATTTCTCCTTTAAGCAGGTTGTAGAGTAAGCCTTCATTAAAGTCTTCTGTTCCTTTTATTTCAAACACTATCGACCAAAAATAGTCTAAATTCAGAAGAAAAATATATTTTTGAAAATAAACAAATGCTTGTTTATCTGCAATTTTCCCCTTCTGTACTACTTCAAATTAAATATTGTCAAATTACACTAATTTGTGCATGTGTGTGAGTATAAGGTAACATTTCAATCCATTCAGGAAGTGCTTCAGTTTACATCCTGGGACAATCAATAACAATTATATTAGTAGAGAAAAGTTAAAAGAAGAAATGGTAAAGTAGAGTTAGACACAATATGTCTGTGCATGTGTCCTGGTTAAGAAGATGCCTGCATGTGAAGTGACACCATCAATATGGAGTCTGTATTCTGTCCATCAGTGCTCTCAGAAATAATCACTCCGGCTGCACAGAAGCTGCAGGAGGGCTCTGAGCTGAACCAGCACCCAGAGGTGGAAATGTGCTGGGAGCAGCTCTGTGAGTCGAGTGTTCCCCACAAACGCATGAGGTCATACATTTGGGCACGCACGCACACACACACACACACATGCACACACGTGCAAAAGTAAACACCCTTGCGTGCATTTCTGAGGGGAGTCAGACAGACGAGGCAGTGAAGCAGCCAGCTTGGGAGCAGAGCTCTGCAGATCCACTTCAGTGAGCGTACAGTGAGTGAGCACACGGAGGATGTTTGAGGGGCAGTCAGATCCTCTGTGCAGCGCCAGCTTCTGGAACCGGATCCTGCCGCTTTATGTCAAGAGCTGTTTTTAATCACCCGCCGCCAAAAGGCAAATGCAGGCAGTGTCTTGCCAGTGTCAGTGTTTGTGTTCATGTGTCTGTTAGCAAAATATCTCATGAACCTTTGGACGAATTGAAGTGCATTCAACTTACAATAAGGGGTCACTGGATGTACATCTGGGGGTGGGGGTAGTCGTCATCCAATTAGATAGTTGGAGGTTCAATTCCACCAGTATGCCACATGTCGAAACGTCCCTGGGCAGGACACTGAACCCCTCACTGCCCTTAGATATGTGCCCAACTGTATGTATGACTGTGATCTAAAGCACTGATTAGCACTCTATAGACTGATTTAATCAGATTATCTATGACTGTGACCGGAAATGAGGGCAGAGATTGTGTTTTGAAGTGCTTTGAGTGGCCTTGAAAGGCTCTATATACAGTAAGTACAGTCCATCTACAACTGACTAACTTAAAGTGTCAACTCGATTTTAGATGGCTGCCACAGCCAACTTGGAAAACATAAAAATAGTTATATTTCAATCAAGATTACACAAGATTACACAATCGCAAATTCAACACTCTGGCAATTTGTTGCTGTTTAATGCAGAGTCAAAAAAAGGACACGTCCAAAGGAACACAGATCTGAAAATGAATAGCTTTAAGTTTGGGGTAAACGAAAAACAGGCCCCGAACGCAGACAGCCAGGCCTAACTGCACACCGTCAATACTAATGACATCAGGGCACAAAGCATTGCTATGGAAACCTGGAGGCCTCAGCCCCCCCCTCCGATATGGTTTGTGTACCGCCAAAAGACAAAACAAAAAGACCAACAAGAAAGCAAAGGGTGAAAGGTGCAAAAAAAAAAAAAAACCTAAAAAACAGAGAGGTAAAAGGAAGGAGAGTGGAGATGAGGATGGAGAGGAGCGGGCCAAGACATCAGAAGGACAGAAAGAAGGAGAGGCCGTGGAGGCGCTGGTGGCTGGTTAGGCGCCAGCTTCGCTCCAAAAACAGGCAGAGCAGTGTGTCACAGCCAAGCCTGAGACTGCTGTAAAAGAGCTCCTTCCTCCCAACAAAATCTGCACTCTCATCTTCTCCCCCCACCCCACTCCTCCTCCTCCCCCCCC
>NC_051438.1:11789989-11860814 GCF_001649575.2 Kryptolebias marmoratus
CCCCCATCCATTGCCCGCTCTACTCCAGCGTCTCGCTCCGAATGAGCCCAGATGGGTTCACCATCGCTGTAAAGTCACTGCCTCTCCTGAGCGGTTTTATAACTCCAGGTGGATTTTTTTTGTTTGTTTGTTTAATCAAAGCTGCAAATGTGTAACAGCTTTGCACAATGTCAGCTGATTTCAGACCGAGGCGAAAACTGTAATCCCTCGCAGGACACATCAGCCTGAGCATGATGGGAGGTTGAAATATTTCCTGGAAGTCATTTCTGGGCGTAAAACCGGCTGCTTGTGGGAAAGCTAATTTAGGCTCAGTACCCTACTTCGTCACAGCAGGCCCACAAACACAGTTTATGTTAGGTGGGTCACAGGCCGGTCGATGGGAACTAATCACTGCAAGTCGAGGCCACACGAAGTAGACTCATTTTATTTATAAAAATGGTACAAACTGGTTTTTGTTGACATATTTTTAGAGGTGAAGGCAGTCTATTAAAATGTAAGACTTCAGACCATGTCAAATCGTGTTTTTGCCCATGTCTGTGTGTTTGTTTGTCCATAAATCCACAAAGTTGCGCCACCTTAATCCTTTTATATGCCTTAAACAATCATGTTGTGACATCTGTAGTAAAATGTCTGATGAACCACTGGGTGGATTTTTATGAAACTTTCAGAAAGTAATTATGGGATGTACATTTACAGCTGATCAACTTCATGAGTAAACCCCATTCGAGACGCCTGGCAAAGCTTGGCAATCTTAGCCAACACAAAAATGGCTGTAACTTAGCCAAAATGACAGATATAGAGCTAAATTTTGGTGTGGTAGTAGCTGAGAGTCATTCACAACACATGCTCTAAGATCTCACAATATTGCATAACGACATTTACATAGTTTGACCGAAACGGCTATAACTTCATCCCTTCATCATAAGATGTACTTAGTGTAAAACTTTGTAGCGTGGTTAGTTTCTCAACTTTTAACTGCAAAGACATATGCACATACAATTTATAAACTTAGAATCAAATCTAATTTAAAGTATTTTCTCAGATTTTATTTAACATGTCATACAATAGTTGAAATGTACTGTCAAAGTATGTGACTGATGCATGAAATACAAATAAGATCAGTCAAATAAGAAGATTTATCTTCATTTGAAAAAAAAGTTCAAACATCCTGAGATAAAGTATAGAACTGGAAAGTGAAAAACTGCTTTATTTGGTCTTATCCTTCATGTGGAGTCCTTGTCCTCTGATTGAAATCAGTTGGAGTGTTTTCGTCTCTTGAGGCTCTTGAGATAACAACTGTTGGCCACCGTTCAGTCACGTTTGCATAATCACACGGTGTCATGCTCAGATTTGAAATCTCACAAAATTCTAGTCAGATAGAGCTGGTCATCCGGGCTGAGGACCAAAAGAAACAGCAGATATTCTAATAAAACGCAGATAAATCAAAGAGAGCCCATCTAACTATGTTGGGCAATAAACCAACTGCTTATTAATAATGCATTTCTGAAGTCTGTGTGTGACGATATATGCTTGCTTTTCAGCTACTGGGAAGCCCTATATTTAGTTACATATTCACACAATATTCACCTGTAGATAAAAGGATAGTTTGGATTGTTTGAAGGTTATTTTAGAGAAATAGAGTTCAGTTCTGACTAAACTGAGAAGCTAACAGGTAGTCTGAGTAGGGTCAAGACTAGAGTGGATTTGTGTCATCCTAAAACAACTCCAATCTAAAAAAAGTCCTAGTGATTCATAGCAGATACCATTTTATAAACTTCTACGTTGCTGTTAATTTCCATTGACATTTAAAAAGACGAACAAAGCATCTCCACTTTTTTCCTGTTGTTCAAAATTCAGGCCAAAATGCGGAATCAGAATGTGGAACTGTACCCACCTAATAGGCTGTCACGTTGTCAATCATAGTGTAACATGACACTTTTTCTCAAATAACTACTTGAAACTAAACTTTTTTTTTTTAAATGATCATTTGAACATACAACAGCAAGGTAGGAGTTACAAGAGTAAATAAAAATCAACACATGAAAAAATTACCTGAAGTGTATTTTTGTGTTTTAGTCAGGAAAACGTCCCATTCGTTTACATGAAGGGGTGGGGCTTAAACATAGTAGAGGCTTCAACTCCCAGATTCCAGTTCTGCCTATAGTTATAATACATTTCAATGTTAATTCCTCTTTACATGGTTATTCTGGCTAAATAAAAACAATATTCCTGCTCCTGGATGCACTGGGCATGCTACAGCTAGCTGCAGCTGTTGCTCATACTTGCAAATCAGAGAAGCATTCTGTGTAAAAAAGGAAATTAGGAATTTGCAGAAACATAAAGGTGTATTAAATAGCATTCACGTGAACTGATCAGATGTTTCTGAAATTATCCTAAAACGGCGGTAACCCACTTTGGTCTTAACTCCACTCGGACTAGCCGTTAGCTCATCAATCTGGTCAGAACTGAACTTTTTTTCCTCAACCTGAGCGCCATCTACAACAGGTGAGATATTAATTGTTCAAAACCTTTTCACAAACTATTTCTACGAGCCGATCCTTTCATATTTGATATTTGCGTGCCACACATTTATCCTCCATGATCTTTCTGCTTGTTTTCTCTATGATTCCACAACGTTGCGCCATGTTAATCTTTTTAAATGCTTTAAACAATCACGTTGTGGCGTCTCGTGCCGACCGTTGGTTCAGACGCTCACGACTGTATTTGTCAACGCAGAGCTGGGTGGCGAAACGAGACAGCAGCCACGTAAGTCAGACTCTTACTTCATGTACTGGTGCAGTCTGCAGCCAGTACCCTGAGGCTGCATTATTTATCTAGTGCCACGTCTCATGTGTAGAACACTGTTCAGACAGAACAGTAAAAGCTTTCAGTACAGTACGGCATGAGGGGGATGTTTCTCTCCGTCCCTCCTGTACTTCTGCAGACACACAGCGCTGAATCATCAAAATAACAACAGCCTAATAAGCTTTCTATCTCCTCTCATCTCCTCTCTAAGTTGTGTTTTGCTTTCGACCCTTTGCTTCGTATCGGCCCTATTACTCAGGTTTTTATTTGTTATTATTTGTACACAAGCACTACTGTGATGACTCGGCAAGAGGCTATTTTTAGAGGTGTATTAAAGCTGTGCTGGGAAACTGTAAACGGGCACCTCGGATCTAATTGGATCACAGCTATTCTTACGAGTGTGTTGGTTTGAAGATAAACACAGTGCTCAGCGGGGTCTTAGACCATAAAACTGTTTGTCCTCTGGACCCGGACGGAAAATAGAATTTGCTTTATCCCTGCCTTTTGATTGAGCATGCTGTAGCACAATGCAAAAGTTTGAAATATGATATATTTTCTTTACACTGCGCTTCTAAAAAGTCAGAGTTGTTAACCTTTACGGCAGTTTGGGTCAATCAACTTTAGCCAACACAAGAATAGCTATCACTCAGTCAGTTTTATAGATATTACGTACTAAAAGCAATACGTACTAAAAGCAAGAACAGGTTGAGCGAGATCTTTGTTAAAAACGTTAGTATTAACTGTCAGAGCCAACCCTGTTTCTCTGTTGGCAAAATATCTCATGAAGAACTGGATGGATTTTAAATAAACTCTCACTAATTAATTACTGGATGTGAACTTACATCTGTTTTCTGTGCTCATTTTTTTTCACAGGTACTCCAGTATTCCCTCACACAATCCACATTAATTCACTGGTCATTCTACACTGACCAATTTATCATTTAGATCTAAAAATACAACAAAATAAATATTCACCTATAGTGAGGGTCCCAACAAGCCATTGATTCCTGCGGGGGGCAAAACTGACCCTTGTAATAAAAATTAAGTGAGACAGAAAATGTATTCTTCTTTTTCTTTCAACTGTTCTCCTTTCAGGGGTCACCCAGCGAGCCATCCTCCTCCATCCAACTCTGTCCCCTGCATCCTCAGTCCTCACTTAGGTGTTTGAGGTCAAATAAAAGACCCTCTTCAATAAAAAGAAAATTACAAAATAGTTGATAAACTAGAAAGTTTTCTGTGGTTGGAAGGACAGGACCACTCAAAACAGATGTGTCCAGTCCTGGTCCTGGAGGGCCACTATCCTCCATGTTTTAGTTGTTTCTGTGCTTCAGCATACCTGGTTTGAATGAATGGGTCACTAACGGGCTTCTGCAGAACTTGAAGACCTGCTGAAGATGTGTTGGAACAGGGAAACAACAAAAACATGCAGGTTGGTGGCCCTCCAGGACCACCAGTGACTTAAAGTTTTTCAGAAATGTGTATATTTATTGATTAATACTGGCTTAAAAGATTAAAGACTATTTGATTTTCAGTCTTCAAATCTTTAGTCATCACCTAATACATCTGAATGATTTTTATATTGATGAAAATTAAAAGCATAGAAACCCTTGAAAAACTGCATATTTAGTCATCCTAGACTAAAATCATCTCATGATGTGAGATGATAGTTATAGGCACTTTGGTTAAACCTTGAAAATCACATTATGTGCGATCTCATGCAATATGCTGTGGGATCTGTTAGCACTTGGAGTATGTGTTGTGAATGACTCTCAGCTTCCACCACGCCAAAGTTTAGCTCAGGATCTGTGTAATTCAATGAAATATAGCCATATTGTGTAGGCTAAGGATGATTAGCACTCATATCTGCAAGTTTCTTTAGAATTTGTTCCGTGGTGCACTGGATATTTTGCTGACAGACATAAGGTTAAGGTTTACAGAAAGATGTAGAGCAATGTGTTGTGCTCAAAGCATGTGTTGGGGACAATGCTCAACTACTACCCCACTAAATTTTAGGTCAATATCTGTAAAATTCACAGAGCTGTAGACGTTTTTTGTGTTTTTGAAGTTCGGTTGATTGTGGCAGCCATTTTGAATTGGGTTGAGTCCAAAAGGTAATCAGTTGTAAATGTCTATCCAATGATTACTTCCTGAAAATGTAATTACAATCAGCCCAGTGGTTCATGAGATATTTTGCTAACATACAGACAGAGTTGACTCCAGTAGTTATTGGCAAATTTAGCACTTAGAGTATAAGTTGGGGGATCAGTCTTAGCTACTAATACACCAAATTTTAACTCAGGATCTGTAACATTTGACAATTATTACAGTTTTCCCTCAAATCCCCCCAGAATGCTGTTAGTGCACACTCAAGCTTCATAGACAATTATGTTACTGTATGGTTTGTTAAAACTGGAAGTGAAGGGTCTTTTTAAACTTGTCGTCTCTCCCACAAAAGAACACTGTAGACACATTTACAGGACTTTTTATTATCGGTTCTTCTAATAGGTTAAATATCTTCCTCTGTGCTGTTGCACGACCTCATTAAAGTTTCATCCGAGCTGCTCTCTTCTGTGTGTCTGGTTTCACACGACTTAAAGGGCTGCAGTTCAAATGAAAGGAGCCTGTCGCCTGGACGTGTCCAACTCCCAGCCTGGTTAATCTCACTCCTATGTGTCCTAACCCCCCAAAAAAAGAAAAAGCAAAGCACTCCCCTGTTCACCACATCTAAGAATATATTGCATGAGTTAGTATTCAGCCGGTACACTTTGGACCCACGTCTGTCTGCAAACACCGACTCTTTAGTGTAAATAAATAGTACAGGATGAAGGAACTTTGCCTTGAAGCAGGATTTTTATCCCTGCGTCGTGAATTGCTTTGCTGGGATCTGTCTCCCTGTGCTCGTCACTCTCTTGGATAAAAAACACTGAGACAGAAAGGCAGAGAGGAAGACGGAGAAAAGGAGGAAGCCCATCCTGATGTTCTATATTTACCACCCCCCCCGG
The DNA here is from genome assembly GCF_001649575.2 of Kryptolebias marmoratus. Classification (NCBI taxonomy): domain Eukaryota; kingdom Metazoa; phylum Chordata; class Actinopteri; order Cyprinodontiformes; family Rivulidae; genus Kryptolebias; species Kryptolebias marmoratus. Next base: position 11,795,797 of record NC_051438.1, read on the forward strand.
TCCCAATAGGAGCCGTGTCCCTGCTGCAGCCCTGTCAGCCGGAGCAAAGGCCCAGCAGTCCGGCTTGATAAGGAGCCTCTGTGTCTGGCTCTGCAGCCCCCCGACAGAGGGGAAGCCGACGCCGTTCAGCACCCCGAAGCTCGCCATTAAGTTACAGGCCAGAGTTTAAAGGTTCCTGTGAAACAATGATAAAGACGGGGGAGAAGAAGGCTCGCAGCACTGCTGTTTGCTCTAGCTCCTGTGAGCCCCCCTCTACTATCTCCCCACCCACCCCCCTTCCTTGTTTTCATGTGGAAACCTAGCAGGAAGTGTTTGTGGTAATGTGAGATTGCGAGCGAGTGCTGTGTGAGAAAAAAACCACTGATACGCCGTGGTGTTTTCTTCTCACCGGGACACAGAACATTGTGTCGAGCTCCACCTCAGAGGGAAGAAATGTTTCATCCTTTTAGATAACTTCATCGCACATCTCCGCTTTCCCAAACGGCTCGGGATCAGTTCTCCCGTTGACCTTTCCGCCTCCAGCTCCGCCTGTTTCACCTTGAAACTCCAGAATCAGCGCTGAACTGCTCGGGAGTCGGCTAATGTTTAAACGTAAACACCACTAAGCCTTCGCTTGACGTACCCATTTGTTTTAACTAAACATGACATTCTGTTTGCATTCCTCCACCCCCCCAAGTTCAGATTGGCGTCATCTCTTTCTACTGCAGTGAAAGGGACCGCTGGGTCCCTCTGATAGTATCAGGACTGTGTGTACTGTATCACTAAACGCTGGCGCAATCAACATAAAGTGTTCAACAGAGGGAAAAAAAACACATAACCACCACAGAAGAATAAATCCGGGGAGCTGGAAAATAAAAGGTTTTGTTGCAGTTTAAATACAATGAAGAAAATACATTTTAATGTGGATTTGGCCAATTATTAAAAAAAGTTATATCTGTTTATAAAAGGCTGTAGTGACAGATTTCACACTTGACAACAGAGTGCTGTTTCACAAAATTATAAATCGTAGTTTATAATTCTTAAATAGATCAATTTTGCTAACTTTAGTTTTAGTCACTTAGATTTGTGCGATAAATATGCTCGTAGAAGAGCATGTTTACCCTCGGGTTGCATCACTCTTGCTTTCCAGCAACACTGCAGGAACTTTGAACTTTAAAAGTGATAGTTCAGATCCTTGCCTTAAAAGGGAAGTGGGGTTTTGCTGTCCGCTTTGGTTTTGGTTCTGCTCAGACGAGCTGTTCAGAATTAAACCCTGTTTCTCTAAACTGAAATCATTAAAAAAATTTATCTACAACAGGTAAGATGTTACTTGTTCATAAACGTTCCACCAAAGCCCCACTTTAAAATGACCTCTCATTTTAAGAGATCAAATAGTGTAGCATTGAAAGGAAATGTTCTCTTATTTTTGATCAGTGCACACAATATATATTTACTTATATTTACTCAACTCAGCTTTGGGGCTTTATTTCTTGAGTGCAAGGAGGCCAATGAACACTTTTACTGTGAGGTTATCAGGTTTAACACAAGCAGAAAATAATTACAGACATAAACTAGGTTGGGCTGACAGTGTTTGTCTAAATGCTCTAAATATTGTTCAGTGTTTTTATAATAATACCACATGCTCTAATGCTTTCTGTACCACCATGGAAATTACATTTAAACTTTGTGCTAAAACTGTGGACGGTTTTCTCTACGTTTTAACTAACAAGGCAAACCGTTCATAAATTTATAAAAAGAAAATTCAAGATTTGACTCTACAAGTTCCATATAAGTTTCCTTTTTGACTGTAGTTCATCACAGTTAAGCTCGGGAACAGTAAAGATGGCATTTGTGCTTCTGGATCTTGTTTGATAATGATGAGTTTTTTGTTCTATTTGTGAGCTGTGGTTTAACTACACCAATCCTTTTTGCTAAACATTCCTTATCCTTTATTTCCTAAACACTCAACATGTCTGGGATGATTTTGTCCACTAAATGTTTGCCGTGTGGCTACATAACGCTGTTTTTTTCTGGTTGTGCCCTTTTATTGCCTTTTGCTCTTACATTTACAACAACCTGTCAACTAATAAAAATAACTATATAAAATAAATAATTTCTTAATTGCATGATTCAGTACACTTTGGTGCCATTTCCATTTACGTCAAAGGTTTGCAATGACTGGATTTAGCATTTTAAAAATATCATATTACACAGCTCTATTGCACAAACACTTTTGGAAATAGCATGACATCAACACTTTTCTTTACTTCTTGACCTTCTGTTCTCTTGTTAACAGAAACGCAGATATGTTATTTGCATATGAGAACTGTTATTTTTAAATAAACCTATACTAGGTGCTCCTTCAGTGTGCATGAATGTTTCTTACTCTCCAGCAGGACGGTATTATCAAATTAAAGTGTGCATTTGTGGTCCGCTCCATAGTACGCCAGCTCCAGTTTGTTCGTCATTTACTCTTCGTGTTGTGAAACCACTGCTGCGTGATGTATATTGTCTTCTGCATCTGTGTGATAAGTGTCCTGAATTCTTCTGAAATTAAGATGTTACACAGTTGCTGTCATGATTGTGTCATCTTAGGCTTCGCAGAAACATTTTCACTGAAAGGGAACGTCATAAACTTTGGGGGAAACTGTGCTCCTTTTGACTTCTTCAGGGGAAACTGTTGGGTCAGTCAAAAACAACGTTAAAGGAGCACAAAGGAGCTGCCGCCGCCTGTCGTTTTTAGGCCAGTGGCCTTTTGAAAAGCTGACCAAACGGAAACAGCACAGTTACGTGTGCGATGTGAAGTACATGAGAAATATGTTCTGTGTCTGTCAGACTAACAGCAACACGGCAGCATGTGTGATGACAGAACACCAGCGTGTTCAAAGCGATGACAGAAGCCCCCTTCTCCCTCTCGCTCCCCCTGGGAACGCGCTTCCTGCTCTTCTTATGAGTTAAACACACAACACACTCATGTAAAACACACAAGCACGCAAACAAAGTTAAACAAAGAGGACTGCGAGTCACCAACCGTCTTTCATGCCAGACTTTAAAACTACGATCATCTTATAATGAGAAGGGACGAAGTTGTAGCTGTTTTGGTCAAACCTTGTAAACAGTGTAAAGCACGATATTGTGCTATGTCATCAAATCTCACAACATGTATTAGCACTCAGAAAACGTGTTGAGGAGGAGTAGGACACCGAATGTAGCTAAACTGCTGTAAAAATGACTGAGTTATAACCATTTCTGTGTTGGCTTAAATGTTGATTAGCTGTGGTGGCCGTCTTAAATTAGATAAACTCCAAAAGTTAATGAGTTCTAGTTTCACACTTGCCAACTAATGTCTGAGAGTTTCATTAAAATCCATCCACTGGTTTTTGAAATATTTTGCTAAAAGACAGATGAGCACACACACACAGAGACAAAAACATGGCCTCTCACTTTCGGAGGCGGGCGATAAAAAGTACCCGTCATTAATCACAGACTTCATCTGAAATGTTTACTTCACGGTCCTGCTTTTTAAGGTCACACTCAAACAAACAATGGAATGGGTGATGGCAGTGTTAAATGTGGCAATGTGTCACTTGTGTGTGTGTGTGTGGGGGGGGGGTTCTTTCCTGACTCAAATGCAAAGCAGAAGCAGGAAGCCATGTAAAGAAAAAAAAAACTTTAAATCCGTCACAATACAGCTGACAGACTGATGGGAAACACGCACCCACACACACACAAAATGTTTTAAAAGAATCGTGCAAACTTACACAAAAGTCAAAACAGACAAAAGCTGTGTGCCCCTCAGAGACTGAACCCAGGTGAATCTGAGTGATGCTGGCACAATATTCTCTGCAATAGCCCAAATAAACAAAAAGAACACACACACACACACACACACACACACGCACACACAAAGCATCCAGTTCAGTCTTATATAATGTATTTTCCACTAACATGGTAACTGCACACTCATCTTCCCAGGGGTGAACTCTGCTCAGCTGGAGGCAGCAGACAAGAACAAGGATTATTGAGATGCACTGACCAGTCTCACGGAGACTCACAGGATGGGAAAGAAAACACGGAAACAAGTCGTGTCAGGGCGTGCGAACACACTCTTTGATGCAAAGTGATTCCGCGGCCATCAGTGCATGAAAAAAAAAAAAAACACGTCTTTTTCTTACTTTCTGAAACAATAAATCGTGTGCGTCTGTTCTACTCATCACATTCCCAGGGTCATCACGCTGTGTCATTTTCTGCCCCCGAGCAAACGAGATCCAAACGCTCTCACGCTCGCCTTCGGCCCACAGCCGTCTCCCAAAGTCTCCGCTCATAGAGCGGCGCAGGATCATGTTACGGAGGCTGAGCGCCGGAGCCTGATGTTTCATGATCCATCACTTCCTCTGTTGCATCCATCGCTTGTTACACAAAGAGGGACGGGGAGTCAGAAAGTGAAGAAAGAGGGAGAGGACGGCGAAATGAACAACTAATATCCTACCTGTTGCAGACGGCTTTTTGAACGAACTCTGTTTGGAGAAAATGAGTTCAATTCTGACTGAATTGATGAGCTAATGGCTAGTCCAAGATAAGACAAGACGAAAGTGGATTGTTGCACTGTTTTCGATCCAATCTCTGTAATTTCATAGTGGGTTTTATAAACCTCAGTGTTATCCGTTTCACATCACACGGCTGTTTACATAGAACTCTATGTTTAATTGGAGGCGTAAACAGATGCAGTAGCAGCTAGATGTAGCATTTCCTGTGCAGCCTGGGGCACAGGATCAAAATAATTTCTGCTGGGATAACCCTGTAATGTGAAACTGACTGCAGCAAAGAGGTTTTTAAAAAATCTTTCGTTTGAACCACTCGAGTTACTTCAAGAGCTCAGTAATCCACTTCGGTCTTGGCCTCGCTCAGACTAGCCATTAGCACGTCGATCCAGTCAAAATTAAACTCTATTTCACTAAATCAAGCTTGCTCAAAGAACTGTCTACTAAAGGGCAGATGTTTTTTTGGTTTTTTTTACTCAACAGAACCCACAGTTGGCTCCTAACAATTTGCCAAAACTTAAAATGACACCACTCTGGATTTCCAAGAGCAAAACTTCCTAATTATTATTATTATTATTATTTTATATTGACAGATCTGTCTAAAACAAGCTTATTGCTTTTTTGTTCCCCTCCTTCATATTAACCCCCCCAAAAAAAAACAACAACAAAACATATCTTAATTTTATTGTGTAGTCTTCTTGCTATTTTTGGTGAATTACATTTCCAACTTCCTAAACTTTGTCCCTTACCCCCACACGTTTTAGATCACTGAGAAGAATAATGGACTAAAGGGAAGCAACGTTTTGGATTTTTAAAAAATAAGCAATCGGTGCCTGAGAGGAAGAAGTGAGATGTCTTTCTACAGATTACTGCGAGGGGCTCCAGCTCAGACCACATCCTGGATGTTTGGTTTTTCTAAATATCTTGCTTCCTGTGGCAGAGAGGACTGACTGGGGGCAGAGCGTACACAGGAAGAAAGGAGGGCAAGCGTGCAAGGCTGAATAATGCAGTGCCTCGGTCTCCACATTAGGACCCAGTAAATGGCTGGTTATACAAACACCCAGACCCTGGTGGGCTGCATCTGACAGCACAATCAGCACGATGAATCGACCAGCCAGGGCGTAAAGTCGCTTAGGCTGCTGCCACATCTGAACTCTGAGGAACTCCAAGGAAATCCCTCCGTGGACTGGAGTGAATTAGTCTGGGTGGCGAAATGAATGGGAAGACTTTGGAAGAAGGGGACAGCAGGGGTAGTTGTCATTCAACTCCACAAACTGACTTTTTTCCCCCTGTCTCTCTCTCTGGGCTTGATGTCAGTCTAAGGGTGCTGACAGACTGCTCTTTACACAACAAAGATCACAATCAGACACCCTGTTTTTGTGTTTGTTTGCATGTGTGTGTGTGTGTGTGTGTTATTTGCCCCCTGAAAAGACAACTTCACGCACTGTTTGACGGGTCTGAGACAGGAACCACAGACTCGCCAGCCCAACTTTAAAACGCGTCTGTCATGGATACAAGCAGCATCCACAGCAGTCATGTCACCCGCACAAAATTAAGCAAACTCGCAGCCCCGTGAAAGAAATCACCCCACACACACATACACACACACCCTCCACCCCTGCCTGATGCCTCCTTTCCCTCTCCCCCTGCGTCCCACCCTTACCTTCGGTGTGGCATGTGGAGGACAGGATGGTGCTCGGGGGGCGGAAGATGTACGGGAGGTAACGGGAAAAACATTTCATCTTCTCCGGTGCTTGCCGACGGGTGGAGAGCGCTGCGTCGCCGGCTCCACATCCGCACCGCCGCCGCGACCAGCCGGGGAGAGGATCCGGGGAGGCGCGGGAGGTGCGGGAGGGGAAGGAGGCTAGTGCGTCCGCGGCGCAGGAGGAGGGAGGGTGCTATGACAGCATCTGCGTCCGCAGGCAGGCAGGCAGGCTGACAGGCTCCGGCCGCCCCGGGCTGAGGCGCACCGTAGTTCAGTCCTCCTCGGACGAGTTGTCTTTAACCAGGACAGCCGGGAGGTCAGCGGATGCGTGTGGTCCGACTGCTACCAGAACAGCCCCCGGCGTTTGTTTGTTTGTTTGCGCGTCTGTTTTTTCAGGTCAGCTGATCTGAGGGGAGAGGGAGCCACCGCAGCTGTTTACAGAGATCCCACGGCTCGATAAGACAGAACCCCGACGAACAGAAGGGGCGCGACGAAAACTAGATGAATCATAAACAAAACTTGTTTCCCCAGCAGGTTATCGGTTAGTCAGGTCTGGCGCCATCTTGCGACAATTTCTCTTCCCTGCTCGAATTTGTAACGTGGCATCAATAAAAATTTAAAAAAAAATCTACATGTTGTAGAGCTGATCTTGTGAAAATTCTTCTTTAAATGTGCGATATTGACACAATATCAGTAAAAAAGTTATTTGAATAAATGCAGTTATAAGCATAGATGTTTACCTTTCTATCAAAATTATATAAATTTCACTCAGAAGTTGTAAGCATGCAGCAAGGCTGTCCTGTTTTTGTTTACATGCGAACGATGTGTTTTTTTTTTAGCAGTCCTCTGAGATCTCGCGAGACTTGAGCGCGACTAATGCAACCGGAAGTGCCAAGTAGGTCTCTTTTCCGCCGGCCATAGAGGAGCCAACGGCAGGGTAAGAATTCGAGACAGATAATTTTTACCAAAGCAATCGACGTCCATCCTCCATTTAAAGCCACTGTGTCACTGCATCCGACTGTCAACACAACCCCAACATTAGCGCGACCAAACTACCGATAATATTAGCCTCGTTTTGGAGATAGTTTATTAAATATTTGCACTCGGTCTCCGTTTGGTCCGGCTCAATCCTCATGTCTGCTGCCGCTAGTGAAGTCGTTTGGTTCTTGCTCCAAATAAATGATAATAAACTTTCTTCTTTACGTTTAGTGGCGCTTTTTATTTTCTCTGTTGCCTGTCAAATTTTCTCACTTTGTCGCCCCCTTATAATAATAGCCCATTTTGTGTGCTACAATGCTAACTACTTAGCGTAGATTGCTAATGCTAACCTGTTAGCTCTACCCAGAGAGCTGCCTTGTATTTATGGACACGTTTGACAATTTGGGTTTGCTTCAGGTTTGTGAATAACATATCACATGTATCGATGCATGATGAAAGCCTGTATCATTTAAAAGTTTGTAAGCTATGAATATTTTACTTTATAGAAAGACCCAGTTTTGTCATTGGATAACACAGTTATAGATAAGTGTTTGTCCTTGTTGTTTTAACCTGTGTGTTTCTGCTCACAGCATCATGAAGCTGAACCCATTTGTAACTTGCTCCCGCCGCAAGAACCGCAAGAGGCACTTCAATGCCCCCTCGCACATCAGGAGGAAGATCATGTCCTCCCCTCTGTCCAAGGAGCTCCGGCAGAAGTACAATGTGAGATCCATGCCCATCCGCAAAGACGACGAAGTCCAGGTACTGTTCGTTTGGACGCGTTCAGGGCTGTAGGGGGGTGGATGTGCCGGCTAAATGTGCAGCATAACCGAGGCTCCTGGTGCTTTCAGGTTGTTCGTGGACACTACAAAGGCCAGCAGATTGGCAAAGTGGTGCAGGTCTACAGGAAGAAGTACGTCATCTACATCGAGCGCGTGCAGAGAGAGAAGGCCAACGGAACCACAGTCCACGTCGGCATTCACCCCAGCAAGGTGAGACGATATTGTGGAGCACCTCGTCTGTGAGGGTTTGCTGCCTGGATGGCATCAAAGCAGGCAGAAGTGTAAAACATGACCCGTGCACGCTCATATATTTTAAATTGTCTATTCCTCTCGAAGCCTGAGGCCATTTTAGAGTCTCCTTAATTTTGGAGCGTAATGCAGGTGTTCTTTACTCACTAAGGACATAGTTTATGGGTTTCTGTAAATACATGGGGAAGGATTTTCTTCTGTAGTATAACGTGTAGACTGTTGTGGTCAGTGTTGGACCAAAAGTTATTTGCCTCAAATTATACACAGGTTTTGTAAACGACTTTACTGGTAAAGCCGTTGGAAAGAATAGTCTAGAAAATGTCTGTGAGCTGTATATTCCACTTCATTTAGTTTGTGTTGTTTAGATTTTTCTTCCAGGCTTTCAAAACTCGATTGTGAACCCTTCTTTTACAGTTATAACTAGTAGAATGAGATCAAATTACGATGTGCAGTATTATTAATATTGCAGTGACGATATCAGCTGCGATAAACCCACATCTTCTCACTTTTCACTTTCTCTTCAGTCACCTTCATTCACCTAAACCAGGCGTATGTAGAACGTGATTGTATGTTACTGGGAATATAACGGCCAGTTTTAGTGCAATAATGATATTGCGGTAACAATTATTTTCAATATATTGTGCAGTCCCAGTTATAACCTTATTGTATCAAAGACCAACTGAGAAATTCACAAGCTTTCTGTATTACACGGTAATGTTTAAGTGGAAATTATGTTCTGGACTTGAGTTTTTAGGGAAATTTTTAATAATCTGTTTTTCTTGACAGTTTAATTAGCTGGTCAAAAATTTTCTGTACAACACATTTCATGTTTCCATCTGAGAAACCTAAAATAATTTTTATCTAAATCTGGATTCAACTCAGGCCTAGGCTGAGACTTGGAAGTGAGCTTAAGGGGAAAAATGATCATTTAAGAAGGCTTTGAAAAGTCCTACACTTTTAATATCTAATATATTTTTGCTGTTTGAAACGTAGAACATCCAGGTATATTTATCAAAAATGAAAAATATATCAGATTTTAAATAAATGAGGTTCAGATTTATATATTTGATTGATTCTTTTTATTATTAATATGATTTAGGTGTTAAATGTTTTATTCATACATTGATGTAAAGTTTGGAGTTAAACTTCACCAGCTTGGTTTAATAGAGTTCATTAACTCATATATACCTTAACATTACCTTCATGAAGTAGTTTTTGATAAATGACTTGTTGAACTCTAGTTTCACCGAAGGCATTTAAGCTAGGTTCACACTGCAGGTCTTAATGCTCAAATCTGTTGTGTGTGGTGGTAAACATAGTTTAAATTAGACCATCATTAGACTACGGTGTGAAAAGTCTTTGGACTTGAAGCAACTCGCATGTGCAGTTGACGACGTGATGTCACGCAGCACGGCGTTTACGGAAGTATATATAAATGCTACGCATACCTGTATCAATTCTGAGGTTGTTGTGCAGTCAGAGCTGGCTAAATAATTATTTGCCACTCCAGTTTCATCCAGTGATTATATTTGATCATGTTTTTTCCCAGCTACTCCTGTGCAGAATTGCGCCTTTGGAAAGGGAGTGAGGTACTGAAAGTAGAAACAAACTCGAGTATTGATCCCATCAGGCTAGTATTCACTATGATCCAACACCAACGCTAATATCATTTGTTGTTGATTCTCAGCCATCCAAGACACAGCAAATCTAAAAAAAAACACAAACTGGACTACTGCAGCTTCAGAGGTGAAGAGTACCACGCTTTAAACTGCATGATGTTTGTATTGATATTTAGACCGATCTGCATACCCCTACAGATGAAATGCAGCATGACATATTTAAAAAACATTTGACATGTATCCAGTTTAGTGCCACATGTGAAAGTGACCTGGATCTGATTTTTAAAAAATGTAATCTGTTAGTTCAGACTCATAAAAAAAAGTCAGATTTGGGCCACTTTGTCTGCAGTGTGAACATAGCCTCTGTCACACAGTCGGGTTGTGTCTGTACAGACTGGACTACCAGTGTCTCCTGTTGGTTTGATGCCTGAAGAAATATGACAAATTATTATTAAATTAATGTAATCAAAGCCTCTCACCTCAGCAACAGAAGATACAACTTATTTAAACTAATTTCACTTTAAATGAGTTGAGCATCTCGTGCTTTCTTTACTGCGAGGGTTGCATCTAATTGTTATTATTCAATATTCTGCTATCTTAATTTGTCTTAAAACACAAGACTAAAGCCAGTTGTTAACAGATTGCTTATTTGATAAAAATGTTCTGGGTTAGAATGAATGAAACTGCAAATAGATGACAAACAAAAACATATTTTTGCAGCTCTAATAACCTTTTTCGTAGTTAAACCTTAGCACTGTGCACGGTCACATATAATGGTGTAATTAAAGCTTCTGACTGTGTTTAATTTGTTCATGGTCACAAAGATGTGATTGGGATTCCTGCAAAACAGCATTTTATCATAAAATCAGCACACACATCCCTGGAGTGATGAACTCGTATGAATGTTTTATATTAAATTGTAGACATGTAAAGAACATGACTGTGGTGTTGATCAGCAGCATTATGGGTAATGACAGGAACCTTCAGTGATTACCAGGGTCTCAGAAAACAGCCTTCAGATTTATCGTTATAACAAACACATCCGGGTGGGTTTTAAGACTAAAGCAACCTGTATTTTAATTTAAACTACTAATCAACTTATTTTTAAAAAACACTTCATATTTTGGTTCAGCCTCTTTAGTTTGTGTGTAGAATATTTTACTCTGTGCAATTAATTGAACTCTTAAACATTCAACTTTTGTTTTGTTCTCTGCAGTAAATAAATACATCGACAGATTTTACACCACGCTGATACAAAACTTGTTTTTAGGGTTGAGTTTAATTTTAAACATTATTAGTCTGTATTCTGTAGACATATGATGAAGTTGATGTTTGGTTAGCAGGTGCTTTGTGCCTTTCTTTTTCTATTTTCTGTTTTTCAGCTGTTTTTGAACGATTCCTGGTTTGCTGAGTTCTAGACACTACATATTGACTGTCAGCTTAAATGTTTATTGAAAGCAAAAATTAAGAGAACAGCTGGTTAGGTTTTTTTAAATGCCTAAATAAGTGAGAACTGTTTATTAACAATAAAAATTGACAATCTGAATTTGTGTAAACATTAGTTTGATTAGTGAGCTACTGTTTATTAAATTATATCCTTTAAACTTATATAGTGCAGAATCATCATATGTCCTGGCTATTAATTGTTTTTTGTGTTTAAATGCAGCTTTTGTTTTGAGCAGACATGAGCAAAAGCTGCATTTAAACACAAAAGCTGTGCGTCAATAATCCTGTCAGCTCAGTGCCAAATCCTTTTATTGATTGGTTCAACTCGGAGAGAGAGAAATGTGTTTACCAGCCTCTGTTTTATCTCCGTCTGCAGGTCGTTATCACCAGGCTAAAGCTTGACAAGGACCGCAAGAAGATCCTGGAACGCAAGGCCAAGTCCCGCGCTGTTGGAAAGGAGAAGGGCAAATACAAAGAGGAGACCATCGAGAAGATGCAGGAGTGAAAATAATCTTTTGCTAACAATAAACTGTATAAATGGATCTCACTTTGTGTGTAGGTTTTTTTTTTAAATGGGAATAATTTTACAATAAAAGGTGAAGAACCTGGAATTTTAAACATGCATTACTCATTTAAGATTGAATGCAAATACTTTATAATTACAAATTTGGTTGTTCAGAAGTGTAAAATGATCATTATGGAGTATAAAATTGGAAGCATAAACTGATTACCCAGGTAGTGAGAGAAAGCTCGTCTTATTTTTCCCACTAGTACTTCCCACTAAATTGTTTTAGAGCTGTAGTTTATTTGTCGTGTTTACATCTTGCATAGATTTGTGGAAAAACCTGGTTATTTGTTTTGAATTTTTAAACATCTATAAAAAACTTAAAAGTATTCATAAGGATTGAGTGAAATTCAACTCAAAATTTGGGGGGGGGGACAGTGTTGAGCAGTGTATATTAAACAATATGAGCCATAATGTTAAAAGGTGTAAATAATCTGAACCGTTTACTTTAAATAAGGAAATCCAGAAAAATTAGTGTTAATATATGGCAATTTGAGCAATAGATACATAAATTATTTTGATGTTGTAAATTATATACTTACTGAAATAAAATACTGACCCTTAGAAATAAACTCTAGAAATGTTATGCCTGTGTATATAACCAGGACTGGTCCGGGTTACTTTCAGGTATGTTCAGTTATCACAAACTGCATGCTAACTTTTGAGCATAATTTATGCACCTTTCAAACATTTTGAGGCATATTAAAGCACTTTAAGAAGAAGTAGACCCAGCAATGGCGCTTCTCTGTTAACAAGTGGGGCGCTTGTTTTTTTTTTTTAAGTTCCTCCAGGAATTAGACGGACCCACGGGTGGCCTTCGCCGTACTTCCGCTCCGTCAGAGTCATGTGACACGTGCTGCCTTCCCTGCGACGTCACGGGGCTTCTTGCAACAACTGAAGTTTCCTGAAGTTAAAAGTTTTACTTTTTGAGACGTGTTTTTAGTTTTTGGTTTTTTAACACAGCTCCCACCATGACGGACCAGAAGTTCGCCATCACCATCTCTGTAATGACCCTGTTCTGGGTCGTGGTCGGGGGAGTCGTGCCCTGGTTTATCCCCAAAGGACCGAACCGAGGGTGAGTTAGCTCGGGTTAGCTTCCTGCTGCTAAAATGACAACACTTAGCGATGAGTTATTTTATTTTTTAAGGTAAAAGCACCAATTTGACAGGTTTTATAAAGAAATATGTCGTGTTTAGACCTTAAACTCGACTCTTGACGTCGAATGAAAAGTTTAAAAAGTTTAAAGCTAACTTGTAAAAGTTTGGAGCAGCTAAGAAGCTAATTCAGATAACACCGGTTTCACAGGGAAGCTCACTTTGTGAAGCTTTGTTTCAGAAACTTTATGGAAAAGTTGCTAACATGCTTTTCCTAATACTCACGCTTAGGTCAGACTGTGGAAAATGTGCTAAAATTACAGCTTCCCCTTTCTCTTAAGACTTCAACCAGGAGAGCTAATGTTTTATTATTTACACCTAACCTTAGATGCTTAATAAGTCACAATATTCTCCTTTTCTCACAGGGTGATTGTCACAATGTTGGTGCTGACTGCAGTCAGCTGCTATCTCTTGTAAGTATCACTGTTCAAGGTGTCATAAAATGTCTTTCCATGTCCTGGCTCACCATGATTGGTTTGTTTGCAATAATTCAGATCTCCTAGAGCAGAAAGAGTCGGGTTAAGACTCAGATATGTTAAAGTTTCACTGAGGACCAGGACACCCAGACCTGTGGAGGAAAGAAGCAAACTTTGCAGATCCAAACTGGGCTTCAATATGCCTCAATATGCTTTTATTAGTAGTTGCTTTATGTCTAAATAACGTTGACGCTATGTTAAAATTGTCATTGCTATTATTTTAACATTTCTGCATTCAATGTTAACTTCTGGTTGTTTTACATCTCTTCAGTCTTTAATTTTTCTTATTTTAACATGTTTGTGGAACATTTTATTTTGTTTCTGGGCCCCTCCATTTCACTGTACTAAGTTGCCAGCATATCACTATAAAACATTTCATGTCGTTCATTTGGTGTCTCAGTGATGAATCATTTATTACTATAATTTGGTGCAAGCGTGCGGCTTGTGTCATGTTACGTGTCAGTGGGCAAAAGAGGGCAGTAGAGGCAAAGTAGCTCTGCAGCCATCAGTGTTGGGTATCTCTTCGAACTGGGAGTCAAGAAACAGTGGTGCACCTTCAGAATGAGGCTTTTTGATTTAAAACTTGGTAATATCTCAGATATCTAAGACTCAAAGTGTGTGTTTGAAGCATTATGTTGCATTGACATCTGTGATCTGTATCTCCTCCCTCCCTCAGCTGGTTGATAGCGATTCTGGCCCAGCTGAACCCACTGTTTGGCCCGTCTCTGTCCAATGACACTATCTGGTACCTGCGTACTCAATGGCCTTAATTTTGTTTTGTTTTTTCAACGCTCCTCATCCTGGAGGTACGTTTCACCTTCTAAACCCAAACTATATCTACAGCTCTCTTTTATATCATGTGATTCTGTATCTAATTGTAATTTGCTGCTTATTTAGTGTTTTACCTGTTTTTATTTCTGTAGTTTCTTTTGTCATCAGATGGCCCGACGCTGCTGCATTTCAGTGTATGTTTTCCATGCAGAAATAATTGCTTCTGAACTTACTGAAAGCTCAGACCCTTGTGTGATTGTTTCTGGAGTGATGCCCACACTGGTTCAACGTGATTTTCCAAAGGACGAAGAAAAGTCACTGGATCTCCTATACTTGTATATTGTGTACCTTGTGTTTAATAATATTGTCAGTATGGATGACACAGAATTAGCTTTGTGCTGTGCTTAACGAAATGGTTTTGTCCATTTGTTAGTGAATGTGATAGGTTCTGCAGTTGATTAATAAATGTGTATATACTCAACTTGTTAAATACTTCTTATTTTGTTTTAAAACCTACTTTTGAACTGATGACTTGCTGGAGGGGAAGCTGAACAATGTGATATTCCTTGCAAATGTATATTTTGTCTTTAAAAGTAATCAAAATTAATTTGTTTCAGTTAAACACATTTAAGTAAAAACAGTCAGTTCCGACTGTAAGAATAAAAAAACGCTTCCCGCTTTCCGTAGTTTTCGCCGGCGAGCAGCGGCAGTTTACGAAGGTCACACAATCCGGTACAACACCGGCTACGTTGGCAGTATGGCGTCCTCAGACGTCCACTTCCGAGTTTGCGAGCAAGAAATCCTCAAATATGACTTGGAAATCAAGGCTCTCATCCAGGTGCGAATCTTTATTTGGTAAGACCCGTCGGGGCTTCGCTAGGAGCCGCTGGATTTTAAAATTGTCATAAAAATAATCGCGTTTTAGCCATAATGCTACACCGAGAGTCTAATGAAGCAGCCAGACGGTCTGCGTTGATGAGGCGAAACTATTCGCGCGTATAGGGCTAAATTAAAAATAATTCGTTGAATGTGCTTTTGAGCACCTTAAGGTAATTATGTCTGCGATGAAATAAAAACAAAGCCTAATGGTCACAAATTAGCAGTACACGTCTTTTAGTCACGATGACGTCAGAGGTAGTTAAAGTAACAGTACAATAATGTAAAAATACTAAAAATCCCATTAATTCATAGCTTTTCATCAGCATATTTATAGATTTATATAACATGTTGCTTGTTCCTTTATGCCAGAGTTGCCTTTGTATTATAATCATGTATTTGGCTGTGCTGACTTTTATAACAAGGACTCTAAACCATTCTTTGTTATAAATTTGATTTGATATCTTGCCAAATATCACATCCAGACATCTAAATTTTCAAATCCTCTCAGAGTGCAATGTGCCCACCCAAGCTGCCCCAGACTTCTTTTATATATTAGGTCAAAATATTCTCTGAAACTGGGTCTGCTTAACTTATAAAACACTACAGAAACATAAAAATTAAAATTTGAGACCATCAGAGTCTTCTGCTGCCTAAGATGCAGTGTTATTTCTTTTACTAGTTGCTGGAATTTAGTTTGTCCTTTCAGTCTTTGATTTTTAGTCACTATCAATAATTTGAATATTTATTAAAATAAGAGCATGCAGGAAGAAACTGAAGTTGTTGAATGTAGTGAAGCAGAAAGTACGACCTGTGTTTTTTTAAATGCAGTTAAAAACAAATAAAGTACCTCAGATACTCAAGTAAAACATTAGTACTTATAATTGTGTAGTTTGTTTCATATTCTTATTTCTGCAGTATTTGTAATCTGTAGGTCCGGTTTAATTTGTCTATTTTTTTCCACTTGAAGAACTGTAATCTGTCCTGAAAATATTTTATGATTAAAAAAACAAAGAAAAGCTATTTTAGAACTGATCAGTTGTGAAGGGATTTCATGTATATTTATTTTGTTTTAGTTTTTTGCTTGTAAAGAGCTGCTTTTCTCCAAGTATGAAAGCATTAAATGGGAATTTTGTCTGCATTTCTTAGTTATTTAGTGGACAATTATGACAATAATCAACAATATATTTTAAAAGCCAAATTAATTCGAGTCGCCGTTCCTCGAGCTCCGTTTTGAGTCTGATATTTAGTGCACGTTGCCTCGTGTTTTATTGGATCGAACAGTTCAGTGATGACGACTGTTCAGTTCTTAAGTGAACGGCGCTTACTGTCACGCTCAAGCTGCCGTTGGGAGCGGTGAACTCATGGTGAACTCACGGTCACACCTTATCTGCTGCGTCTCGGCAGGATATCAGAGAGTGCACCGGGCCTCCGAACAAGCTGACAGAAATAAACACGGACGTGAAAAAGCATTTCAACAACCTCAGATTAAGGATTCAGGTGAGAGTTGTTTGCCGTGGCTTCATTTTGCTAACATCACAGGTCCTCAGTAACGGGCTCATTTATCTTGTTGTCAGGACTTGGAGCGGATGGCGATGGAACAAGACAAGGAGTCAGACAAGCAGGTTTTGCTCACACAGGTGGAGGGGCACAGAAAGCAGATGCTCAGGTACTTTCTTTTATTTTGCTTTGAGTAAACATTTGAATTTTTTAATGTATTTTTCTGTGTGCCTTGTTTATGTAAACCTAATGAAAATACGTTTGCGATTGTCTTTTTTTTGTGCATTCTGCAGTAACCAGACAGCCTGGAGGAAAGCCAACCTTGCCAGCAAAATGTCCATCGACAACATGGAGAAGCAGGCGCTTCTCAACGGGGCCGACGGCACTGTGAGGCAGAGGTGAGGTCCTGCAGGCTTACCTCTTTTAAAAGTAACCTGACACGACACAAAACGCGACATCCTTTCGATTTCCCGTTTAGAAGAAGGCATTGTTTCCACGCCGAATATAATCGTTTAGAAAGTGTGGATTTGACGAGCAGTTTTCCCACTTTTATGGCAGGAAGATGACCAAAGAGGGCCTCGCTCAGACCACCAGCGGCATTACAGAGAACCTCATGAGCATCAGTCGGATGATGGCCCAACAAGTGCAGCAGAGCGAGGACACCATAACAACACTGGGTTAGTGAAGGGATCGCATCTTCATCTCTTTTTTACCCTCACAAAGGATTGTTCTTTCAATTTGATTATGTTTAAACATCCCTCAGCAGTAGTTCTTTTTGGGCTTTATCACATCCAAAGTAAAGAAATTAAATAAACACAGAATGCAAATCTCATGAACCTATATTTTATTCATATATATATAATAAAAAATATTAAATGTTTAAACATTGTATCATTTTTTGGGTAGTTTGGTTGTTTTTTGGGGGGGGTCATTTGGAAATTTTATGGCAGCATCACATCTCAAAAAAGTTAGGACAAGGCTTCCCTCTGTGAAACATCCTCTCTTCTTTTAACACCAGTCTGTAAACATCTGAGGAGAGCAGCTGCTGGAGGTTTTGGAGGACTCTAGCTGTTCAGCAGGCCTGAGTCTCCTCTGCTGGATGGGAGCAGATGTTGTTTTAAAATCTGTACAAACTTTTCTGCATTGATGGAGCCTTTATAGATGTGTGAGCTGCCCATGCCATAGGCACTAATACACCCCCATACCATCAGAGAGGCAGGCTGGATGCTCCTTCTTCTCTTTAGTACAGAGGACGGGATGTCTGTGGTCTCCAAAGAAAAAAATATGTATATTTAAATTCCTCTGACTACAGAACAGTTCTCCTCTTTACCTCAGTTCATTTTAAACAAGCTTTGGTTCAGAGAAGATGGCGGCCTTTCTGGATAGTGTTCACATCTGGCTTCTTCTTTGCAGGATAGAGCTTTAAGCAGCATTAGTGGATGACTCGATGAACTGTGTTTACAGACAGTGATCTATGGAAGTGTTCCTGAGTCCAGCAGTGATGTCCAGAACGGAACCAGACCTGTTCTTAATGCAGGGGCCCCTGAGGGCCTTTTTGTTCTTTGAGCTCAGAGATTTCTGCAAGTCTTTGAAATCCTTTTAATGATTTTTTTGAACTGTAGATTATGGAATAATCAAAGTCAAATGTGAAATGTTATCTCAGACCGGTGAACCTCTGCCCATCTTTCCTTCTGACAGATTCAGCCTCTCTAAAAAGTTTCTGGTTTACACCCAGTCCTCTCACTGACCTGCTGCCAACTAACCTAATAAGTAGCAAAGTCCTCCTCTTACTGTTTATTTATAATTTGTATGTTTACAACCTTGTGCTGCTCATCCTGTCTTTTTTGAGATTTGTCGCTGCCATAAAATTAAAAATGACTTTTTTCTTCTTTTTTTTAGACAATTTGGTACAATTTCTTAGTGTTATTTTTTGATATGATTACTCTGTTCTATTGTAAAAAAAATACACGAGTTTATAAGAGTTGTAAATCAATGCATTCTATTTTTATTTACATTTTCCACAGCGTCCTGTGAGGTGGATCTAATAGCTCTTTAACATATCCTTCTGACTTTAGTACGTGTATAAAGTAGCCCTTCTTTCATGAAAAAACCCAAACAGTTTTCTTCTTTTGTTCAAAGCAACCTCGTCGAGAACGATCCAGGAGACGAACGAGGAGTTTAAGACCATGACGGGGACCATCCAGCTCGGGAGGAAACTCATCACCAAGTACAACCGCAGGGAGCTCACCGACAAGCTGCTCATCTTCCTGGCGCTGGCGCTCTTCTTCGCCACCGTTCTTTACATCCTCAAGAAGAGGCTTTTCCCATTCCTGTAGAGAGCTCCTCCGTAACCCGGACAGAAACTCTTGACCGCTGCTGCTCGTCGTGTAGCGCCGCGCTGCTGAGGGGCAAACATCGCTCACAAACCTAACAGATGGTCGCACACGCCTCGTAGTTCCTGTCAGTCGTTTCTGCATCGCACCGAAGGCGGTTATTGGCACAAAACATGTCAGAGGGTCGTGTTTAGCTGCGTGCAGGTCATGTAATGACAACATGTTTCATTTTGACTCGGCTCATTTCATGTGAATTTTTTTTTGTTTTTAAGAGAAACTATGTCAAACGTTTAAAATAATAATGCAAAGAGAAGTTCAGGAGTCAGAAAAATAAGTGTTCTTTGTTCCAAACAGACTAGTTTTCATTTGAGTATCTGTTTTTCGTTAACATTGTAATAATTTATATACAACCCTTTTAATTCTTGTCGTGTAAGAGTATTATGAACTGACATAAATATTTTAGGGAGCAATGACAGGACTGAACATTTCTGCGACAGATAGGCATTTTTCTGTTTACTTTATTCATTACGTGCAAATGACCTTCACCTTTTTTTTCGTAAATGCTCATCTTAATAATATACTGTACATTTCCTTGATTGTGTAATTTATGGCTGCTTCAAGTTGCCTCGACGCTGTTCTGACAGATTAGGCTATTAAATCATGTTTACCCATCGACTCCGGCTGATTTGTACCTCCTGTTTGTGTTAGCTTTAATAATAATAATAATAATAATAATAATAATACCGTGCCTGTTTGTCCACTTGAAACCTTTTTT
This sequence comes from Kryptolebias marmoratus, assembly GCF_001649575.2. Lineage (NCBI taxonomy): Eukaryota > Metazoa > Chordata > Actinopteri > Cyprinodontiformes > Rivulidae > Kryptolebias > Kryptolebias marmoratus. The sequence continues at coordinate 11,815,546 of NC_051438.1, forward strand.
TTTGCTGTGTGTGTTCAGTGAAACATTTTTTTAAAAAAAGGCGTCCCACTGTTCCCGCAGGTGAACGCTGGCCTTTATGCCTCCAGCAGCAGCGGCGTTCACGCCGGCCGAGACAGAGTCGCACGCATCCCCTGCCTGTCTTCAGATAAGACCCGGAAAAGCAGATTATTCCAGCCCGTTTACCACCACACCCCCTCTTTCTCTTTCCAGTGTGGGTGGACGGTAAGATATTTTTAGTTTTGCGTGGCACTGTTATCTGACGTTGCCTTTTCAACACCTTGGAGGAGAGGGTGGCCAGAGGAGCTACATGACCTTGCTACCCCCCCCCCCCTCTCTCTCTCTTAGCTGCCTGTTGTCATTTATTTTACCGTGTTATTTTCAACCTTTTCCAGTCCTGAGTTCCAATAAGCACAAAATGCTGGCAGTGACGTGGGCCGGGGGGTGTTTGTTTGAGGCGTCTCCTCTGCATGCAAGTTTGAGCGTGAGGTTTTCAAATGAGAAGGCGAGTGGCGGAGTATCTGAAGAGAGCTGAGAGAAGCATAAGCATCTCCTCCTCATGTGAAGTGGAGGCAGTCGGGGCCGAGCCGGTTCTTCGCCTGCTCCTGTGACTGCGCACTTAGACCAGGCCTGGTGCTCTCTGTGTCGAGCAAATTAGACTATTCTCACGTTTAGCGCCGGGACGTTGTCGATCGAGTGCAACGGTTTGTAGCTCACCAAGTGGGCTGAAAGGTCTGTGGGAGAGCATGAAGCTGCGCCCTGAGGAGGAGGAGGAGGAGGAGGGGTGGAGGGAACCTGCTGACAGAAACCTCTGCACTGTTAGGGAAAAAACCCCATCAGATAACGTGCCGTCGGGAAACTTACCAGGACATTTACAGTTACAGCTATGAACACTTCTGTTAGCTTTTCCTCTAATTTAACCAAACTGATTGCATCTGTTTGAAAAGTTCCACCAGATGGGAGTGATGGAGTCGCCGTCTGACGGAGTTTCTTATTTTACATTTGACCTCTCCTAAATTCAGATTCAGAAAAATATTATCCACAACTGAGCTGTTTTAAAAACAATGTTCGCTTTTTTTTACATTTATGAGATTCTACTAAACTCAAATAATGATGGGAATAATAATAATAATGCCTCTTAAACAAAAGCTTTGAAACTAGGAGGATAAGATTTTCGCTGAACAGGGAGGACAACCTCCACCCCCCCAGAAGCCCTTAACATATATTTCCATTTTTTATGGTATATTCTAAGTTGCATTCACACTTTTTTTTTTACAATTAAAAAACAAAACAAAACAGACAATTATGCATTTTTACAGTATGAATTTGTGTTTGTTTTGCTTAGTGTTAATAAATGTGTCCTCTTTAAAAAATTTCTTACTGATAAAATGAAACGTTTGTCGCCTCAACACTTCATACAGTCAAAGATAAACATTTACTGTATCTTTAAAATTAAAATTTGGCATTATGAGTGAACTCTGAGCAATTCAGTGTTGTTGTTTTTTGTAAATACATAAATTGAACATTCAGATGTTTTACTATAAATGTATTATTTACACACCTATCCTCCTTTTAGAGAAATATCTGTGAACCTCAGCAGTTATTGAGATCTACAAAGACAATTTCCAGATTTAGTTGTTTTTGTTTTTTTAGTCAGACATCGCTGAACCAAAGATAACTCTGTAGTTGCATCACTTCAGTTTCATGTTTGAGGTGTAGGTTTTACATCACAGAGCTTTAAGTGTCACAAAATGTCAGTCATTTTATTCTTCTGCGCTTTACAGCGAGTGTACGAAAAACTAAAATATCATGAATTGTGAGTTTTGTCCTCATGACACACTAGAGCTACAAAAACTAAAATCTAAATAAGCATTTTAAACATAAAGAATTTCTTTGAGCCTGTCTTTTGAACCCGGTTTGAAACATTTACCGCTGCAGGTCGAGGTCACGGCTCACAGCAGCCTTTAAGCAGCGCCTGCAGCTGACAGCAGGCTGTAAAAATGAGTCAACTTTTAACAACCTTTTCACCTTGTTTAAGCAGAGTGATCGAAGCCTCCTAAAAGCCACTTGAACAGTTTAAGCGGACACGAACCATGCCAGGGTTTTCCAGATGTTTATGAGCGCGTACAGAGGCCCACTCTGTCATTTTGTCATCGGGAGGGATTCGTTTAACGTCCCGAAACGCACGATGCACATTTTTCTATTATTGTTTCAGAACAGGGCCGCGCAATATATCAACAAGTTTATTGCCACTGCAGTTTCAATGTGTGTAACATCAGTAAGGTAAAAAGGATTACTGAGGTCGGCAGCCTTTACATTCACCAAACAAGGTTTGTCCAGAGCTGCGAGACCTCATGAAGCTCAAACTACAGATAACACAACACATTAAATGCAAAAAAACAAAACACAACTATAGTTTGGTACATTATGATTTAAAGAACTGGTATAAATTGTTGATGTGTGTTGGTAGTTTTATGTTAGGACCAAAATAAAAAAAAGCCCCACATTTTCTTGCATATACCTCCTTTAATAATATTTAAACACTGAATTTTGTGAGTCTTTTCTATAAATCTATAAACTCAATAAGCATCCCACTTTGAAAACTAAAACATAGTTGCATCCTGATAAATCAGTAGATGACATAAAATTAAGTCCAGTTTGTTGGTTTGTTAGTTGTGATTTTACTGAATTTCATCTCATAAAGGCACATTTCTTCATTTACTTCCACTTTTAGTGAGTTTTAATCAAAGGAAAGTGTTTACCTTTATGTTATCACAAAAACAGCTGATTTTATCTTATAGGATTATCTGTGATATATGTGCAAATTATTATTTTTTCTTTCCTCTCAGCAGTTTCAAATGTGTTCAAAACTCTTAATTTTCAGATGGTTTTTGGAGACAGATCACACTGTCTTTAAACCGGAATTAACTAAGTGCAGCTGATCGAAGTTTTGCTCCATTTGTTGTGTTTTTCCTGTCAGATATTCAATTCACACATTCACACAAGATTGTACAGGAGAATGGGTAAACCTAGCCTTTAATAAAATATACATATTATTTATTTCCATGTTTTGTTTTGGGGGTTTTTCGAAGCTGCATAGGGGGCCAAAGAGCCTTGTGTGGTCCCAGAGCCGCAGCTTGGAGACCCCTGACTGGTTATGCTCCAAAATGTTTGGTGAGTGGGATGGACTCTCGCTGCCAATGAGCCCCAAAACACAAGGAGAGCGACGGGTCTCAGGATGGAAGGAGGTAAAGAGAAGAGCGAGGACAAACTGATCACAGCAGATACTCTTATTGCAATGTTCATTAATGTCAGCAATTAAATCAAAATCATAATGTTGTCTGACGCTATGATGGACCTTTTTGTTCACTGACCAACAGGTGAGCTGAAGGATCAGATTATCTGTGAGTAAAAAGGAGAAACTGCGTATTAACTATCCAGAGGTGACTCCTCTATGCGACAAGTGTCAAATCTCAGTCCCATCTCTTTCCCTGGTCTTGTGACGGGCCCGAAACTTAAACTTTGACATGTGTAACATCAGGTAGACGTCTACTGAACTTGAACCTCTGATGATCCTCCTTACTGTGACAGAGAGATCTTGGTTATGGGCTTGTAACAGGAAAAAAATAATAATAACAATCCTCATGTTATGAAAGGTCATAACTGTCCCTACATCTTAAAAAGTGGCTTGAGGATCTATAACACAGTTCATGTAGTAAAGATTTGAAAAATCAGTCCAGCCAATTCAGTGAAATCTGGAAACCCTCCATATCTTCTTACAGCAACAACCCCAGTACAACAACTACATTTAAATGTACAGTAAATGAAGTAGAATATTACATATTATATTAGGTCCTAAAGGATGAAGGGGAGAGCCTGATCTTCTTGTTACAGTTTTCTTGTTATTTGCTGTTTATTTGTTTATTATTTATTTGGTCTGTTCTTTTTTGGTTGGTTTGTTTAGCTTTTTTCTTTTGAATTTTTGCTTCTCATAGAACTAATGTGTTTCATATGTAGCCTTTCACTCTATAGTCCCGTAATGTTAAAAGAAAAGAGCACCAGGTGTGCATTTACGACATTGTTTGAGTTCTAAATAAGGTCAGTAGGCAAGGTTATGGGATTTTTACATCGACAGAAGCAAAACAATAGTTACACTGTTGAAGTAAGTTGTTGTCTCTCTTTTTAAAATCCTTTTTAAAACAAGGACAGTAAAAAAAAGAAAAGAAAAATATAGTAAATTTCAAATTCATGATTTGCTTATTTTATTTATAATATTATTATTTAGCAGAAAATAAGCAGCATGATATGGTAAAAACAAAAAAAATAATGATTACTAGCAGACACTATCTGGTGCTGAAAACCCCAAAACACCTAAACTTTATTTAAACCAGCATGCAGTCCTATGAAACCCCGTCACACTGGATGCGTTCGGGTTTGTTGTCTCCTGTTCACCACGTCCTGATGCCGTGTAATGAAGACACCCCGCTGCTCGGAGAGAAGGAGTTCTGCACGTTATTCAAGTCCCCAAAGTTCATGTAGTTGCCGGCGGTGCCCGCGGGCCCCTGCACAGTCTGCGGGTAGCTGCACGGGTAGCTGCTGCTGCAGCCGGGGCCCGTGTAGTTGCTGAAAGCCGGGTAGTTGTTGTAAGTGAAGTGGTTGATGGGGCCCACGCTGTAGGGAGGGGTGTAGGCGGCCGAGTCCGCCGCCAGGCACGGCTTCCCGTCCCGCACCAGCACCGGCACCGACACCCTCCTCGGCGGCGGCGGCGCCGGCAGGGACACCATCTCCAGGCTCTGGTCCTGCCTCTGCCGCTTGCACTTGTACCTCCTGTTCTGGAACCAGATCTTCACCTGGGTCGGCGTGAGCTTGAGCGCGCCGGCCAGGTGGTCCCTCTCCGGGGCGGACAGGTAGCGCTGCTGCTTGAAGCGGCGCTCCAGCTCGTACACCTGCGCCTGGGAGAAGAGGACGCGCGGCTTCCGGCGCCTGCGCGGCTTGGCTCGGTCCAGCTGCTCCGCGGGCTCCGCTGCGGCACTGAGCTCTGTGTTGTATGACACAACAATTGGAGAAAAAAATTAACAACAGCTTCTAAATAGTTCAACTTTTCGTTATTGGTCCTAATAATAATAATAATAACAGTAATGAAAAATGACGGGAGTAATGCGCGCAAATTCAGGTGAAAATAACTTCATTTACTGCTCTAAATTCAAGAAACTAATCCAATTCGTTCTCGGCTATTTTAAAGAGTATTTTGATCAATTAATGGAGACTTTTGTTTCACTTTCTGGTGCTTAATATTAGTATTATTAGAAACGTCTGAGGTCAATTTAACGACCCCGCAGGCCTATTTTAGATAAGCTCAAATATAAATATAAATTGTTTTTGTATTCTAAATCAAACTTTTCAGGTTCTGAACAATAAGTTACCAGCAGCAGATCCTTGCTACCCCAGTTAAAGTGAAGAAACATTGCAAATAAGCCAAAAAAAAAACAAGGATATAATGACACTACAAACAGCCTAAATAGCAAATAAGACACTTGCATCGATTTATGACTGTAGTTTAGTTTATACTCTATAACAATCATGGCAAAAGTGTGCTAATAAAATTGTTTTGATTCCTGGGAAACTCATCTCAGGACCCCCTCACTTGTAGGGCCCCGATTNGGGGGGGGGGGGACCACCGCAGCTCACCTTTTCTCCGTTTCTCCTCAAATGCGTCGGGTTTGCCATAAAAGGTCGAAGCGAAGTCGCCTCTGCAGGCCTTGGAGTCCGGGACCTCCTGCCCGAACAGCGAGGAGGAGGCGGAGGAGGAGGAGGCGGCAGGGCCCGGCGCGTCCCGCAGAGGCTCCTGCTTCAGGCGCGCCATCATGCAGGAGGAAGAGGAGGAGGAGGAGGAGCAGTCCACGCGCGGACAAACGTCCAGAGAGGAGACCATCACGTCGTGATGCTGCTCCAGGTTTAATATATCCTTGACAGAGAAGGGAGTGGACGTGCCGGGGCTGGGAAACATTGCCAAGAAAAGGAAAAAAAACAACAACTATGATTCTGTCATGTGGAGGCAACAACCCCGCTTTCCTTGCTGCTAATATTTACTGCGATTAACTCTTAGTTTGGTGTTCCAGACTGATCTTGAGTGAAGTGTGCATTTTGAATGTCAACTCAGCCTCCAAACTTTTTTTTTTTTTTTTTGCCTTCCCTTGGCCTCTCTCTCCTCCTGGTGACGCAGGGGGGAGGAGGAAGAGGAGGAGAGAAGGATGAAGAGAGGAGCCACTGGTAGGGCCGTGATTTAATGACGTGAAGTGATGCCCAGCGCATGATAGTCCCATATCTGTCCACTGATATGGGCCAAAGCTGACCAACCAGTCTTTTTTTAAATTTTAATAAAGGCCCAGCATTCCTTGACGGAATGCACGTCGCCCGCCACTTTTCAGGCCAGAGCTTTAGACTTAAATCTTCTTGTGTTGAGAAATATCGGAATTATAGCTGTTTTTGGTCTTCTCGCCAGACCAAAATGTGTGATCTCGTTAAGTATCGCGAGATCCTGCGAGAGGTGTTAGCGTTCAGAGTGTATCGGAAGTGACTCTCAACTACTCCCACATCAAATTCTTACCCATTATCTGTAAAATAAATAAATAAATAAATAAAATAGATCCATTACAACAAGTTTTGTGCTCTTTAAAGTCAGTTATCTGTGGCGGCCATCTTGAATTTGAATGTCTCCAAACATTAATTAGACTTTTATCTAATAACTACTTTAAGAGAGTTTCATTCAAATCTGTCTAGTGTGTCGTGAGATGACACAGCAAGTGTCAAAGCCAAGACAAATAGACTAAAAAATAGTTTCTATTCTAAATCAATGGCATATAGAACTGACTGATGCTCTTTAATAGCTGATCTGCACATTTGCCAAAACTGAACATTTACATATTTTTCTCATGCCACATCTGTGACAATATGACATCTGCACATGCCTTCCATGTTTATGAAATATAAAATAAAAAACTAATTATATAAGTTATAAATTTATATAAATTCTGAAACTAACATTGTAGCAGAACTATTTGCAATTTTACTTATGTCCTAGTTTGGAGTTAAGTTGGTTTCTTTCTTTCTTTTGGTCTAAGTTAGAGCTTATTTCACTTGTGTGAAGGGAACTCGCAAAGTAAGAATCCACTGCCCAGTGTGACCACTGTTCTGCTGTTCATATGACAATAAACTTCTTCAATCTTGAATGAGATATTTTGCTAACAGACAAGCAAAAACATTATCGTCCGTATTTTTGCCTTAACATATTCTCTCTTATAGTGGCAACACTTCAGATTTTAGATCTGATTTATTAGGAAAATGACCTGATTTGTTTGGTTTTGGTCATTACGCACAAAACTCCAGCATTTTACGCGCGTTTCCGCAACATCTCAACATTTCAAATCCCCCCCCCACACACACACCCTCCCAAAAGAAAAGAAAACAAACAAAAAATAAAACATATGCACAGAATCCACCAAATTTGTATTTCTAGACAAGTCAGAGGAGTTAATGTGTCTGATAAGTCTATTTGGGTATTTGGGCGTCGGTCCTTTCCTCATCCGGGGGGAAATGGAGCAGACAAGCGTCAGAAAAAAAAGGGGTGGGGAGGAGTGTGTGTGTGTGTGTGTGTGTGGGGGGGGGGGTGTCAGACAACAGGTTGGGTCCCTGAAACACGGAACCTGAAACCGGGAGCAACACACTCTCCTGTCTGCCTCCAAGAGATTCTGGAGCCGCTGTCTGCCTTATCAGGATGTGATAACAGATGACAACAAATCCACACACACACACACACACAGACACCGCGAGCGCTCACACACGTACACGCTCCCACCCACAATGCAGGCCAGGTTATCCTATAAAAAGTCTCACTTGTCACACTGCTGCTTTAACAATCGGATAATCGGTATATTTCCTAATTCGAGTATTTTCTTTAATAAAATAAATCAATTTCTGTCAAACTTTGACACTTTGAAATCATTCTAATTAGATCCAGTTTTAACAGAATCAAATATACATTGGTCAGAAGACGGTTGCTTTGTGCGTAATGACGCACCACCTCTGCGCCGTTTCCACCCGTCCTCCATCCCTAAAGCTGCCATTAATGCCTGTGGAGACGCTCGAGAGAGACAGACAGTGTTATCGTTTGTTTTATCTGCAGCGTTTAGCGCTGCAGCCGCGGGGGTAAATGGGTCCCCCCCTCACACACACACACACACACACACACACACACACACACACACACACACACACACACACACACACACACTCCCTCCCCTCCTGTCTCCGAGCCAGAGATGGTGTTTATAGTTTTAAAGACTATTTGTGCGCCTCGCGAGCGAGCTGATGATGAATGGCAGTGAAATGTCTCTCCGAGCTGCAGTGAGAGTCAAACACCGGAGCAGCTCGTGGTAGAACAGCTAGAGGAAGAAAGTAAACGCGCGTTGGGGACGGGAGGGGTGGGGGGTGCGGAGGAAGACATGATGGGGAACTGTTTTCATCATGGTTGATGATTTCTGCGCTCCTCTTCAAGTTTTCTGTCGCCTGTTGCACAAAGAACTCGTCTCTAATACTGGACACTAATTTCTGCTGTCAACTGTAAATTGAACATGACAGGCCTGGCATGTGTTTCATACCCCCACCCCACCCCCACCCCCTCCCTCCCTCCCTTAATGCCTCCGTCCCGCAGCAGCCCAGCGGGCCCCCTTTGACCCGTCTTTCTGCAGCACATCTCCAACTCAGATAAAGCTGCAGATAAGGTTGCTTAAAAACTTCCGCTGCACGAGCGTGTGGGTATTTTTAAGGGATGCGTGTTGGAGTGAAAAGCCTGACCAATCACCCCTCACCCCTCACCCCCCACCTTCCACCCCCAAACCTCTCCCTCCTCCCCCTGTGTGTCTTCATGTGGGCCAAGACGCTTTAAGTAAGTCCTGAAGGCCTATAAATCCACGAATCAGAGCCAGAATATCAATAAATATTCTACTTTCACCGTAACACCTTGATCTAAATGTCAAACCTCAGCGATAAGCCAAACACAGACCTGGTTTTCAACATGAAATTTTTATTTATTTGTGTGTCATTAAGGATCCCTGCAACTGACCACATCTCTCTGTGATGAGACAATGTTCCTCCTTATTTATTTCATAGAGTTTGTCCACTTGGCTCATTTGTAAATCATATAATTTTTTATTACAAAGTTATTGCTTTAGAAACATGAAATGCTAAAAACAGAGTGGTTCCCAAAACTAATAGAAGATGACAGTGAAGCTCTTAATAGTTGTTAGGAAGATCATGGGAGACAAAAATACCTCTGTGTTGCTGAAATCTAAACAGAAGTATGTCAAAACATTTAATATATAATGTGCAGAGAGGATTTATTTTTTTTAAATATTTTTATACTGATACTGATATACTGATACTGACTCCCATAAATATGAAAAAAACTGGAAAGCACAAAATGCAAAGTTAAAACAACAAAATACATTTAATATACAAAAATAAACTAAATGATCCAGAGTTACAAACAACACTTCGCCCCAAATCCATAAAGTTCATCACATGTTATTACAACTGTTCCTTTTACACAACTATTAATCCTAAGATCTTATATTTAAAAGGTAAAACATAAGTGCACTGTAAAATAAAAATGTTTAAATAACTGAAAATAACTCATACACAGCAATTTTTCTATAGTTAAAATACAGTTTTTACCTTTAAGTTTTTTTAATTCTATGTATTTCAAAAATACAGGAACAATCTCTAAAATAGAACAGAAAAAAAACAATATATTTAATGATTTTATTTTAATTTAATTTACTGATTATTTATTATAGTGTGGCCAATATCAAATGAGTTTTACTGACAGCACCAGCCACTTCCTGAGAAGAAATAAGGAACTCCTCACAGGTTTTCAGTCCATTAGAAAGCTTCCTCTGTGGCTCTAAATGAAAACTCCGAAGCTTCTGACTCTCCGCTCTCATCAAGCAGTCGACTCGAAGGACTTCACCATCTGTTCTGAAAAAAGCCGCACAAATATTTTTAATGCTGGAGGAGCCAAAACAGGACTTATTTGAAAAAGCAGCCAAACATCAGAGTCATTGATTAGATTGTCAAAATTCAACATTAAACTGCTGGTTTCAAGCCAAGATTCATCTATACAGACAAGCGCATTTCATACATGAAGCAACAGAATGTGCTAATTTCTTTCTTTTACAGAAAAGCACTTAGAGAATATGCACAGAAGTATAAAAGGCACATAGAATAATAAATAAATTGTGTTCATGTGTGCTGTAAATAGCAAAAATGATAAAAGTGCTAATTCAAAAGATAAAATCACACAATAAAAACTCCACTATATGTTTGTGGAGAAAGGAAAGCTTCCTCTGGCTTAGGTTTCCTCCTAAGCCAGACAAAACTTATCGCTGCAGATAAAACAAACGATAACACTTACTGAAACTTTTGCACAAAAATGCAACAAACATGTATTACACAATGTGCGTTTAAATCCATCCATCCATCCATTTTCTTTAACCGCTTCTCCATTCATCGGATCGCGGGTAGCTGGTGCCTATCCCCAGCAGTCACTGTGCGAGAGGCGGGGGACACCCTGGACAGGTCGCAAGTCCATCGCAGGGACACATATAGACGAACGAGACAAACAACCATTCACACTGTCACTCACACCTAGGGACAATTTTAGAGTCATCAATTAACCTAACATGCATGTTTTTTGGTCTGTGGGAGGAAACCGGAGTGCGTTTAAATCCATATTGCATATTATAACAAAGTAACAAAGTATAAAGAACTGATTTAAATGAGGAAACCTGATGATTTTCAGGAGTTTGTTTTCAGTGTTTTGAGTCTGAAGGGTCATACAGAGAAGTGACTGAAGTGTGTTTAACCCTGAGCTTCTCTAACACAGAGCAGTGATTCTGGATGAATTGACCACTTGCTGATTTTGGTTTTAAAAGAACACAAAAGTGATTCTGTTTCAGAAGCCTGAACAGTTTAGAATCGTCATTTTGCCAGGTTTTGTTCTGCTCTGATTTGTTGTTTATGCCTGAAATTAAAATGTTGAGTAAATCTGAAACAAGCATGATAAAATATAAAACAGGGAAAAATCATATCTTTCTATACCCACAAAACATCTATTTTACACTTTAAATCCAAGAATTAAACCAAAGCAGCAGTTTGTACAAACTTAAGGATTATCTTTAGCATTCAGACAAAATGCCTCCCATTTTTTGTTGGAGATCACCCAGGGGTCAGCTCTGTGATCGCGATCAAGCTGCTGTAACTGGAAACAAACCGAATCCGGCAGTAATGTCGAGTGCCGTCTGTCCGTGCATCATTTGTCTTGTCTGTGATGAAGGCACCTTCACCTCGCCTCCATCCTCTGCCTCCTGCCTGCCCCCCTCCACCTCCCCTGCACACACACACACACACACACACACACACACACACACACACACACACACAACAGTTCATGTTCAGAGGCTTGGCACAGCTTCACACGGTCCGCTCCCGAGTTCAAGGTGATGCGAGGGGCCTCGGGGGACGAAAGAGGATGGATCTCACACCGAGCCTAATATAGTTTAGTCTACAGCGAGCCGCAGCTGATGGTTGGGGTAGGCGGGGGGATCCTGTGATGTAGCTTGTTAGATTTAATGAACTTAAGGGGACAAGTTGTGCCATGCTGACATACAGTATGCAGACAGTAAAGAAGAAGGCCAGAAAGTTATTTTGTCTTCGATGAATTTAGACGACCTGTAAAAAAAAAAAGAAGAAGAAAGAAACAAGACAAAAACAGGATCAAAATGAATAATTTAACATCTTTTTAGTCAAGTGGTGGACAAACAACTCTGCAAGTCAAGAATGCTCAGAAAACTGAGACATTTTCTTTCTTCTAATCCTCAAAATTTGAGCTCTGATACACTCTCAGAGTGGCACAGGGAGCTTATTATTATTTTTTTTTTTTACTTTTACACAACTTTATACAGGAGTAGGTTACATGGCACTTCATCCAAAACTTGAGCTTATAATGTGCAAAACTCTTGAGCCATCCTTTATTTCTTCACATTCAGCCAAACTTTCTTGCAATCTTTCAAAATGATCTTATTCAGTAGTTTTTTCGGTCTTCTGAAAGTTGTACAAAAGATTTTCTTGTGGTTTTTTTTTTTCTTTTAGCTACTTTTTTGCTCATTTTCTGTCCAGTACTTCCATAGGAATGTTTCCTGTTTATTTTTTAAGTCTCCTCATTCTGACTTATGACTCATTCAGGTATGAAAAAGGCTCCTAAACAAAAAGAATAAAGCAGTTTTGTGTTGTCACGAAACAGACAATGTAGCAAACAACCAAAACTTTACATCAGGTCTTTAGACTTCTCACCAGCAGCCTATTACAAACATAGACACAATCTGTTTCCATCTATTTCGTTGAATCTAAGAAAAATACTGAAATTTACACTATTGGACACCATTTTAGCATCAACAAAGTGATTCTCAAAGAGCCGTTAGCAAAAGATTTATGATTTTCTTACAGACAAACAGTTCAATATGTTGTCACGGTCATTTACGAGGACAGACTGGACAGAAAATGAGCAAGAAATTCAGCCCAAGTCTAAAAATCTAACATAAAAGACATTTCAATAGAATTATTGATTAAGAAGTTTTCAAGGAAGTGTCATCCTTTGACGCAAAATCAAAGAAAATAAGCAGAGGTTTTAAAACTTCTTGCCCATTATGCATGTCTACCATCTATTAAATAAAGCTCAAAAAATGTGAAGAAACTGGGATATTTACTCAGACTTATAAAGCTGCTTCAAATCAACAGAAAACCTTTGTTAGCTACGGACGTTTCACTTCTTTTGTTTCTCTGTCTTGGAAAGTGCCAAATGTGTCACTTCTTCTTTGTTTTTGATGGAACAAAGCACTGAGAGTAGTTTTTTCTCAGTCCGCCAACACATTTTTCTTGCATTATCATAAAAATCAACCACATGAGGGCAGCAGCTGACCTCCTGTGACTACCACAGAACCATGAAGTCCCTCATCTCAGCTGTTTAATTCGTGTGTTTGGAGTACAGAAACATCACGACGTACGCTGCTGCATTCTGAAAGGCTCATTCGGATTGTAGAAAAATATATTTTGGATTTCCAACTAAAAGATGGTGTAAATTCAGTATGAAAGTTGGAACAAGTTACAGATTTTCACAAATGCCATAAATCTATTTTGTAACTGTATAATTTAAACTTTAGATCATGCTCGACTGGCGGATTAGGAGTTTTAAAACTGTGGGAATATTATGCTTTTAGATATTCTTTCCTTCCTTGCCTCCTTCTGTCAGTTCATCATCACTGAGTCTTTTTGTCTATTTGTGGTTTGCTGCAACTCACTGGGAACCTGCTGGAGCTTTTATCAGCTGCTGTGGCTTTCTGGTCTTTAGCTTACCCAACCTTCCACGGTGAGCCTATTTACCATGCTGACTGCCCTGTTTTCCATGCAACTGGAGTTGACCAATAAGTGAGGTAAGACGAGTGTAGGCTAAACACACTCAGCTTGATGGATAATTCATGTGGAGACAAAGGCGATGTGGACAGAGCATTGGCCTCTGTGCGTTTGTGTACTCCAGTATGAGACACACACACACACAGTTAGCTGTGACCTACACTTATTGCCAGGAAGGTCACAACGCCTTTGGCATCAACATGTCCTCTTAACAAACACGTAAACACATTGTTTGCTTACTCCGAGTCCATTTTTCGTCACCTCTAATTGTGCGTTAGCGTTTAGCGCTTCGATCGTTGTGTCATCGCTTGGCACACAGATCTTGGCCGGGCAAATCCAGACACTCCATCATCCCACTCCGTCCAATTGTTCTGTAGTATTTCACAGAGGGCTTCAGGGACAAGATGGTGCAACACATGTCTGTGTCACTCAGTAAGAAGACACACTTACAAAAGGCTGATTATAACACACTCCGAGTGCCGTTGTACCGGTGGGGAGATCAAGTCACCTAAACTGGTTCAGTGCTGTATCAAGTTACTGTACAGGCGGTGTGTGTGTGTGTTTGTGTCAGACTGGTGGTTATTGTGTGTCCTCTTCCTGTCTGTCCTCCCTGCCTGTCTCTCCCTCACTAATGGGGACAGTATGTGAAGAGAGCTTGTGCTCCGTCTGGACCTTTCTAATTGCCCCTGGCCACAGAGGCCTGATACAGCAAGACCCTGTGTTCCCAGCTGGTCAGGCGTGCATGTGTGTGTGTGTGTGAGTGAGCAGAAGGCAGTGAGCTGGTCTTAGGCAGACAGAATCATTACTCAGATGGTGCTTGTTTGGGTCCACCACACATATTTAGGCCCCACATGGACAACACCATTCATTATAAGGATCAGCGCAATGAGAGCAGGCCGGTCATGGTGGGAAGGGTCATTAGAGGGAGGGAGGGGGGAGGGAAGGAGGACTGGACAGACAGAAAGATGAGCAGAGAAACAGGTAGTTTATTGTCGGACATGTTGATGAAACTATAGCTCCATGGATTCCACAGAAGCAAACCTCTGCGTGTTAGCAGCCCAAAGATTTGACATATTTTTTGTAGAACACACATGCACACAAAATACACAACAGGGGTCAACACACGCTTATTAAACATCATTCAAATGTTAAATGATGAAGATTTCAAAGTAAATATTCTAAAAAATAGAGACCCCAAATACAAGACCTCAGGGTCTCCTCCCCGTGGGACGGGCCAAACTACCTCCAGAAGGAGGCATCCAAGCCCTATTTTTATCAGATGATCAAACCTCCTCAGCTGACTCTTTTTGATGTGGAGGAGCAGAGGCTATACTCTGAGCTTCCCCTTGATGAGTGAGCTTTTCATCGTATCTCCAAGGCTAAGCTTGGCCACCCTATGGAGAAAGCTCTTTCAGCCGCTTGTATCCAGAATCTTGTTTTTCTGTTCTTAATCCTGACTTCGTGACCACTGTTGAGGGTTGGAACATGGATGAACCAGTAAATTCAGTGATTTTCCTTTCCGCTCAGCTTTTTCTTGACCACTGATCATGACAGACTGGAGCAACACCCCATTACTGAAAATGAAGCCCTGATCTGCTGGTTCATCTCTCACTCTGTCCTACCATCGCTGGTAAACAAGACTCCAAGATACTTGAACTCCTTCTTTTGAGGCAAAAATGCAACCCCCCCACCAGAGGAATTATTTCTCCTTTTTCCAGCTGAGAACCATGGCCTCAGATTTGAAGGAGCTGGCTCTCATCTTGACCACTTTGCGCTTGGCTGCGACTTGTTCCATAGCACACTGAAGGTCATGGCGAGAAGACGCCAACAGAACCACATCATCTGCAAAAAAAAGCAGATATGATGAAACCACAAGTTTCCCAAACCAGACACCCTCCTCTCCTCATCTGTGCCTTGAGGATTTGTCCATGAAGACCACAAACTGGACTGGAGACCAGGAGCAGCCCTGCTGGATTCCAACCTGCAACAACAACAAACTCAAGTTTTTGCTGAGGATGCAGACACAGCTCTTGCTTTGTTTATACAGGTACCAAACAGAGAGTAAAAGCATCCTTCACTCCCAGAGCACCTCCCACAGAAGGCCTCAGGAGACATAGTCGGGAGCCTTCTCAGCATCAAAAAACACATGCATACTGGAGAATCAAACTTTCACGACCCCCTCAACAACTCCACAAGGGGGAAGATCTGATCCACTGTTCCACAACCTGAACAAAGGTCGCGCTGCTCCTTGTGAATTTGACGTTCCACAATCAGTCTTCTTTCCCACACCCTGGAAAGCTGAGCAGTTCAAATAGTTGGAACATCTCGGGGACCATTTTTAACACGAGGGCTGTGTGTCTGCATCCTGTCTCCACATAGGAAAACCTGCAAGAGAAGCTGAAAAAAAGGGAAATGTTTTGAGCTTCAATACAGGTGTTAAAAAACGGAAATAAAAAATCAACTAGAGGTATTAATCATGTACAATAAAGTAAATAGTATCCGTTATTAAAGCATCAGTTTTTGCCATGTTCTAAAAAAAAAAACAACTTTAGACTTTTAAGAAACGTTAAAGGAAAAGAGGCTTGATGGATATTGACATCAGAGACTTGGGTCAGATGAGACCAAGATCCTTTCATTGGCTCAGGATGTTCAATGTAATGAGGCTAAAGTCTGTATCTCACTGGGCTGAAACTGTGGGCAACAAACTGTGAACAGCATTCACGAGCGAGGTTCCAAAATGTCCTGAAAATTTCGCAAGTTTTTTGGTTTTCTTGTGCGATTCTCTGGGGCCTTGCTCGTGGACCACCAGAATGTTGAATATGCTTGATAAATTTGCATGACAAATTTACTCTTAAAATAGTCGCAGATTCATTGCAGGCGTCTGGAACCTGTCACAAGTTGTTCTTAATGTAGTTTCTGTGAGTCAGAAAGTGCAAGAAACATGAGACAACATTGAGAGGGTTTGGTGATGTATGAAACTGAAATGTGACTGACTGTTGACAAAAAAGAGAATAAATTGTGATCTATTTATTTATGAAACCTAATTAAGACACTCCGTGACTAAAATGCGACAAAAAATTGAGCAACATTTGTTGCACGGATGCTGCAAATTATTTTCATTGACAAACACACGCAAACAGGTCGTAAATACCGACTCAGTATGATTCCAATTGAAAATTTATATATATTCTTTGAATTTTGCATGTCTGACTAGTCGTGAACAGACACAGCACAGTAAGACAGAGGCTCACGAGTTTCTGTAGTGTAGCACAGAGGTGGGAGTGTGATGACACAGGCCTCAGTGAGCGTGAAAGCTGTTGAGAGCTGACATTTAGAGATGAGTACCTACAGAAACATTCACTTTCAAGATGACTCAGTCTGCAGAAGCTCAGGAGAAGAAGACTGTTTTAGAGTTATAACTATCCACAACTACCAGTCAAAATCACAATATAGCTGCTCAGGGAGAAAAAAAGATATTTAAGACCTTTTAGGTATTTTACTGGTAAATGAGAGAGAGATGACATCCTTCCAGTAAAGCAGCTAAACAAGCTTCATGAACATCACCAGATATTTGAGCAACGCCAGCGCACATGATCAGATAGGGATTCAGTTCATCAAAAGTAAAAAATGGAC
Organism: Kryptolebias marmoratus; assembly: GCF_001649575.2. NCBI lineage: Eukaryota > Metazoa > Chordata > Actinopteri > Cyprinodontiformes > Rivulidae > Kryptolebias > Kryptolebias marmoratus. The sequence continues at coordinate 11,832,700 of NC_051438.1, forward strand.
ATCTAAAAGGCTAGAAAGGTTCTTGATTTGGCTCTCATTTCTGTAGCTAGGATGTCTTGAATTTCTGTCTGAAGTAAATCAAAACTGAGAGCAAAGGCCCCACTGTCCAGCTCTGGGGGTAATAAAGTTGCTGTGAGGCGACACAATTTTGAATCGCTTCACATTCATGTGTCGCTGGACTCGCTTCTGCTGTAAACTGTAAACACACAGACGTATGCAGCTCTGCATTACACTGGAACATAATCTTCTCACAGCCCTCAAAGTCTCTGCTACTGCCAGGCCAGGTTATGAAATCCACACAGGGCCAGGTTACTAAATTCCTCTGCGGTATATCTGCCAGGGAAGGCAGCTTCGTGTTGACAGATGGGCACAGCATTCCTGAACCTCGGCCGTGCCGGTGCGCTGCCAGGAACTGGACTGAAGGAGCCATGGAGAGGTTGACTGGCATTTCTTAACACCTATGTGCTTAATTTCTGTGGCAACCTTGAAGCACGTACGACATTAGTTACATTCCCCGAATGCTGCTCCTTCACTCTGACACGTAGGGTCAGTGATGCTGTTACTGGAAGTTAACAGGAAGGAACTGATGTGGATTAAGGCCTGTTTTTCTTTCTCTTTTTCAATTCAAAGGGTTCTTCAACTGGATGGTAGCTGCAAGGCTCCTCTTTGTCAAGTTACTTCTACTGGTTAGTTTTTGTAAATTCTTGCCCAGCGCCGAAAGGCCAAGGTGGACGATCATGTGCTTGTATTTGTGTGTCTGTCTGATACAAAAAAATGTACTGGACAAATTTTTATTGAAACCTGCAGAAAATAATAATTGGATATGCAACACATTAACATTTAGAGTTAACCCACTTTAAAATGGCTGCTACAGCCAACCGACCTTCAAAAACATAAAAATGACTCAAAAATTGGTGAGAAGTTTGACTGAGACTGATCCTCAGCACATGATCTAAGCACTAACAGATTGTGCAAGATCTTTATTTAAAAATGTGCAATTACCTATATGGAATCAACTACCTGTCTGTTAGCAGAATATCTCATAAACCACTGGACAAATTTAAGGAAACTTACAGGAAATAATCACTCAATGTACATCTACAACTGATCAACTATTGCAATTCAAGATGGCTGCCATGGCAAACTGACCTTAGAAAACAGCTATCATTCAGTCAAACTTACAGATGTTGAACTAAAATTCAATGAGGTAGCAGCAGAGCATCATTCACAACACATACTCAGAGCGTGACGTCTCGCAGTGTTGTGTGAGATTGTGCATAATGTTAATTTCAAGGTTTGACCAAAATGGCTACAACTCCATCATTTCCGAAAATAAAATGACCTTTGTTAAAAACTCTGGCATGAAAAGCAGCATTTGACATGCATTCCTTCAAGGAGTTATAGGCCTTTAACTTGTCCCTTTTTTAATTGTAAAGTATAAGTTAGGCCACAGAACTGTTGTATCAACTTTGATCATCAAGTCATAACCCATCCGCTGGTTTTTAGAGAGGTGTCTTTCTGGAGGTTTACCTCAACAGCTGAGGCCCACGCTGGCCCGGTCATGTGATGTAGAAAAGACTGACCCCCTTCCCCCACGCTTCATGCTGCTTCCACAGGGATAGTGTTTTACATGCTCAAGGTGAGTGAAATACCAGCACAGCTTCGTTTGCTTTACTCGCCTAAGGTTCTTACATCTCTGCTGTTTGCACCACTGAACACCTGCTTTAGCAGCAGCTCATGTTAATAAAACCAGGAGGCAGCCACTTAGCAGCCACCTGAGTCCACATGCTGTTCAGCTTAGATCAAAATACTTCTTATGAGGCATGAAGGAAGTCTAATGCACAGCTTCGCCACAGTCCCCCCCCAATCAGCCGATAACTCCTGTCCCTTCGTGGACACAATGTTCCAAGATGCAGAGCACAGCAGGTGGACTTCCACATTACTCAAAAGCAGTCCCAGTATGAACTGATGTAAACATGGAGAGAGTTCAGAGGAGTGGGGAGTGGGTCAGGGGGGACGTGAACGTTAGCGTTAGCAAACTCCCAGGAAACGTGAGCGGTTCGCTGACCTCGAAAGCCGCTGCAAAAACAATATGTCCCCGTGATAATTATCCTCCTCCAGAGATGAGGTCAGGCTGAAAATCAGCTGAGAACGGAGCCGCGACAATGGTAGTGGGGATGACGGAGGGGAGAGTGGAAAGGAGAGGAGGAGAGGACATGACGAGATGAAAACGAGAGGAGGAGAAAGAGGAGTGAGACAGTGAGGTGCAACTCACTGCTGAGTGTGAGTGAGCATGGGAAATGCGTGGGACTCATGGTCTGATCTGATGATCTGTTTGCCTAAATATTTATTTTGGTGTAATGATTAAATTTACATGAACACATGCATTCATTCATTCATTCATTCATTCATTCATTCATTCATTCAACCAGCTAAAGTTATATAACTGAAGTATAATTTTCTGTGGACACAGCTTTGTCTTTTGACTTGAATTTGTTTAGCTTCTTTATATTTTTGTAAAATAATCACCACGCTTTCAAGTTTTCAAAGTTTTTTTTTCCCCCTTCTTTAAAGTTTCTGCTTAAAGCTTATAGAAGTCACCTTATTGGCGCCAACATTTACATTTTTTCTTGAATTAGAGAAAGATATTTGATCAGATTATATATTTTTGTGACAGGCAGTGAAGATGCAATTTAAATTCAGTTCCTTTTGAAGCAGTCTGTTTTGTGTAGAAACAGCAGTGTTTCATCACTCGATGTGTTAAGTCAGAGTTAAAGCAATAGTTCTGATCTTTTAAAAAATTGGGGTGCTGTGGAGAAAAATTTGAACAATCAGTATCTTACCTGTTGAAACTACCTCATTTTGGAGAAGTAGAGCTTGATTTTGATCAGGCTGACAACCAAATGAATGGTTTGAGCAAGGACAAGACCAAAGTAGATTACTTCCGATTTAAGACAGCTCTAATCTCAAATATTTCACAAAGGTTTAAGTGAAAGCTTTTTTGTGAACCTTTACACCAGTTGTGTCTAATTCTGAAGCAAGGAAACAAGTGCCTAAAGACCAGGACCTTCCTGCAAGAATATTATGATATTTCTGAATAAACATGTAATACAACCTTACAGGGGTGTAAAGGTTTACAAAACTGCATTTGCATGAACCCTTATAAATGTTTTGAGATTAGAGCTGTTTTAACACCACATCAATCCTCTGTGAAATGTTTCCCTCCAACCTAGCCTTGTCAATCTGGTCAGAATTAAGCTTGATTTGGTAAAATGGTAAAATGTTAATAGTTCATAAGCCTTCCAACAGAATCCCACTTCTAAAGGCTTGAACTATAAGGCTTTAAGTGGCTTAATAAATGGGGATTTACAAGGACTGATGCGAAAATGAGTGATAAAAAGCAGCCAACATCCAATAAAAAGACAACTCTTTAAAGATCTTCAGAAATCTTGGAGATGCATCAGTCGGGAGTTCTTTATAAGGGCACGAGGAATCTGGGCTCCTTGGAAGCAAAATGTGAAAAAGAAAAAGGGGACTCGAGATCAGTGCTGCTTAAATTGCACCACCAGAGGGCAAAATCTGGTCACAAACCATCATGGATAGAGTCTGACCGCAGAGTCTGTGGAAGTCATGTACAAAGACACACATGTATTTAAAAAATAAATAAATAAATATCCCACACAGACATGTTGATGTGCACAGAGCACAGATGCACCACAACTCGACACACATGTGAGCCATAATATGTTAGTATTCCATTTGGCATCAAAGCACGATTGATCCACGGCATTAACCTCATCACACATTTCTGTTCAGGCGATCACAAGCTTCCTCCTGACGTGTGAGTTCTTATTCCCAGATATAGTTTCACTGGTCATCAGGACAAAACATCCACACCAGTAAAAGTGTATTTTCTGATTTACGAGATTCTGAGGCTCCATTAATGACCCCCACTGCGTGTCCATGTTCGTGTCATGACCTGACAGGCTTCGGGATGTAATATACTTTTACATTTTCCTGTGTACCTGTGCAGAGCTGTCATCCATGGGTGGTTTAGATCAGCTGTTGTCCAACCCATGCTGAGTGCTGAGAGAAACACAGCCCGCCGAGGGCCGTGATGTCTGCTGTTATTGCACGCGTCTGCACTTTTATACGGCTTTAATTACAGCCTGTGGACACAGACAGACTTGTTTATTCTGTTGCATAGTACTCGCCGAGGCCTGGTTGGCACCACAAACACACGTGCCACACACACATACACACAGTCACTTGCTCACACGCTGCTTTGGAGAAGTAAAAGTATCTATCCCGGACAGCACAGGTTGTACCAGCCAGTCAAGTGAGTCACTTTTTACTTCGTGTTCATTAATTCAGTCATTTATGGCTATCAGAGCACTGAGAGTCATCACAAACAGGTGGGGCTGTCTGACATTGAAGCACTCGTTTTCTCATCACTTTGAATCACTCACATCTTTTTCTGCTTTGCAGGCACTAAAGCTCTGAGCAGAGGATTTCAAACTTTATATACCAAAGGTCCAAATCTGATTTCTAGATAAGGTCCAAAGCCCATGACAACTAGCAATAAGGAAATTTTTTTCAATAAAGTTGTTTACGGTCAAAATAAATGACTCTGTTTGCCTACAATTATTTGCTTGTTATCTTCAGCCGCTCCTATATTTGACAGTAAAGCTTAAGGTGCGCTGTAGTTTTGTAAGAAATTTTAATTTAAACTTGACTAGCTTTATTACTTGACTGCTGGGGATAGGCACCAGCTCCCCGCGACCCGGAATGGAGAAGCGGGTAAAGAAAATGGATGGATGGATAGCTTTATTACTTTTCATACCTTAACAAAATAAATGCCTTTGTTTTTTTTCCACAAGAATAAACGTGAAATAAACTGAACTTAAAGGCAACAAGACGCTAACATCAAAATGATTCAGGTAAAAGCTACAGGTAAATCACGAAGTAACCTTGTGTCAAAATGACATTGTCTGCCTTCAGTGAGGTGCTAAACCCCGACACGAAACATGTCAAACATAGCAATGGACCTAAGCGTCCATTTATCGAACAACTGCACTGACTTTACAGACTCAGACAGCTTGTGAATTAAAAAGTTGTTCATGTATTGGTGTTGCTGCAGCCTACATGTACATTTGCTGATAGAAATTCAACCTACTACAGCTAAGTTTCACTGTCTCAGTCATATGTTTCAATTCTCCCACCGAGCACACAAACACAGACCGGCTCCCTCCCTCTCTCACCGAGTGTGCTCTCTCTCTCTCTCTCTCTCTCTTTGCGTGCACTCTTAAAGGAGCCACACCACTCTACGCTCACACACTTCAACTCATCGTACCAGTGCATTTCAGTACAACGCAACACAACATCTGGGTTGGGTCCGGATTGACTTGTTCAGTGCAGATCAGGACCGGAGTCCAGACTTTGAGATTCGCTGGTTTAAAGCTACAGTTTGGATATTTTGAAATTGGTTTCTGGGTAAAAGTTACATGAGCAACAACAGACTGGAGAAATTGAGTTTATTTCTGAGTCAAGTGATGCGCTAACTCGTCAAGCAAGCCAAAAACCATAAATCACAACTCCATTCACAAAAACTTCAAAGTGTTTTTTGTCTCATAAACCTTTACACTGCCATCTGTTTTACACTGCATGGTTATTCTGACAGAAATATGGTGATATTTCTGACAGAAGCGCATCAGACTGCCTCGATTTGTGTTTGCTAATAACCATAATATTCTATGTAAATAATGTGAATGTAAAAGTGATGTCAAGGTTTATGAAATAACATTTGCATGAACTGCGATATTTTTTTTAAATTGGAGTCATTTTAAGATGACAGCTTTCCCCTTTTGCCCTAAACCTGCTTGGACAAGTCTTTAGCTTGTCAGTATAGTCAGAATTATGATATTTTTCTCCAAACTGAGGTTTTCCAAAGAGCTATCTACAGCATGTAAGGTGTTAATTGTTCATAAGCTTTCCATAGCACCCCACGTCTTAAGATATAAACTGTTGCTTTAAAGGCTTTCAGAGCTGCAGTAAGCAGGTTGTAGTCTAATTCCCTTTGCTTAAAACAAACAGTCTATTTAAAGGGTACACGCCTAACATAAGCAGCTTTATTTTGAGTAAATGAAAAAAGTATAAATAGACTTTACAACAAGCGAATGCTTCATGTGAAATGGCTGGCGTTACATCATTGCCTGTGAGAGTGAAGTTCTGGAGAGACTCTGGGCTCTTAGGGCCAGCCATTATGGTTTGTACTAATGTTCTGGTTTCACAATCCAAACATTCAAAGAGCTGTTATTTGCTTCTCTTTTTCCCCCTTTTGCTCAGTAATTCTGCTTCTTCTTTTTTCAGCTTAAAGTGGAAGACATAAAAGGGATGGAGGAAAAGGAGGAAAAGGATCTGCTTCCAGGTTGACAAATTTCATCCATTGTATACTTTTCCATTAATGAATCACATTTACTATATCATGGCTGCACAGTAACCGTATCCAAATGCTTCAAAAGGGGGGAAAAAGGAGTTTGTTTAAAGCATTAATTTTGCAGCCAGGTGTATCTCCGTACAGACAGTCTGAGGTCTGTGGAAGCTGCTGGTAATGCAGCGTCCACCGTGTGGTTTGTGCTGCACCTCATCATTACTGTTGGCTTCAGAGCTGGTGCTACTGAAATGACTTGTTTAAAAAGTCTGCACCGCTGCGAGAGCGTCCAACTGGTAGCCTAATCACAGGACAAACCATCATGCATCTTTCCTGCATTTATCTTCTGTCAGGACGAGATCCTGCTCTTTTTCAAACACGGTGCAGGAGGAACAGAATCAGCGTCTTTCTAAAACCTTTGGCTTGTGTCTCTTCGTTTTCTGTGGTGGGAACATTTATGATTGCTGCTTTTTTCGTGCTATATTTGAATCATCACTGGGATGAGTTCCAGTTGCATTTTATATATGCTTTCCCTCTCTCTGTATAGCCACAGTGATACAGAAAAACAAGCACCAGAAAGTCTACAGTTTATTAGTGTAGCCTGTAACTCTGGGCACTATCAGTCCACCAGCAGATAATATGCAAGAAAAAAAAAACATAATGTCATAAAACACACACAAAAAATGAAAAGCCTAGCTTTCTTTGAAGGAATGCATATTGTCCGCCCTCTTTTATGCCAGCATGTTAAACTCTGATTATCTTATGAGGAGAAAGAGCAAAGTTGGAGGTGTTTTGGTCAAACTTGGTATATGACATTCACAATCTCATGAGATCTGTTAGTGCTCAGAGAACTGCATGTGTTAAGGATGACTCTAAGTTATTATCATGTCAAACTCAATATCTGTAAATTTGACTGTTACAGCCATTTTTGTGTTAACTAAGATTGATTAGCTGTGCTAGCCATCTTGAATTCGGTTCAGTCCAAAAGTTAATCAGTTGTAGGTGTACATCCAATGATTAGTTTTTGAGTTTCACTAAAACTGGTAGAGCGGTTTCTGAACAGCTTTGCTAACACACAAACTGGGTTGACATCTCGAGTCCATGCCAACGTTTTGAACAAAGATGTTGTGCAATGTGTAGCACTGTACGAGTTGAGAAAAAGTCTCAACTACTACCACACCAACGTAGACTGAAGCAAAACCATTTTTGTCTTTTATATTGTTGATTAGCCGCAGCAACCATCTTGAATTGGGGTAACTTCAAAAGTTGTAGATGTACACCCTGTGATTAAAATCCTGTGGTTCATGAGATATTTTGCTAACATGACATACTAATGAACACATACAGACACATACAGAAACATTGCCTGCTTTTTCCTTTGGATGTGGACAATAACTAACAGAAGAACTATTTTTGCAACATTTTTCATGATGTTTACTATTTCCAAGTTTAACTAAAGTATCCATTTAAAGATCTCTGTATATATAACATTAGAGCATACACTATAATATGTACGCTATGCAGTTATTCCCCCTCAACCTGATTACATTTTTCTGTCTGATTTCAGCCATTTTCAGACTTTCTATCTCATTAAAGTACCTTCAGCAACAAAATGGCCTTATCAAAGGAAAGAAAAGTGTATATATAAAAGTGTGTGTATATATATATATATATATATATATATATATATATATGTACACACACAGTTTTTTCTTGGTGATTTAACATCCTATCAAATTTAAAGAAACCTGTGCAATGGATTATTAAGCTGAGGTTCCCATCAGTCGTCAGCTTCTCAGCTGGACACTCAGTCCTCTCAGAGCAAACAGAAATGTGATATTCTGAGTAACGGCATGGGACATCATTTGTTTTAACTTTGTGCAAATGACAGGTCCCAAAGAAGAATGTTGGTTCATTACGGAGGGAAACGCTGGAAAACCTAGAGCCAGTGTACCAGCTGGGTTCATTTAAAGCTGGCATGCAGTTAAAACTAACAATTGCTCTTTCACCAGGTGTTACAAGGCTGAAGGAATATTTGTCAATGAGCTGCCATTTTCCTTTTTCTTTTAGTTTAATCACTTTTTGTTTTGTTTTTAATTATTCTACAGTTGCAGAGCAGCCGTAAAAATAACTGGCTGACAATTGCAAGTATGGTTATTCCAGTGTGTGTGTATTTGTGTGTGTGTGTGTGTGTTGGTGTAGGTCAAGGTCAGCAGGTAGATGCAGACTTGTTGGACAGTCAAATTAGTCTGAATACACAACTTTTTGCAACAAGCTCGTACCTTAGGGGTTAATTCAGATACTGTAATCTGTAGCTTTTATTTTAAAAAGATTTTTAACAAAGAACATCCTTCCTGTTGCAGATTGCTCTTAGAACAATCTTAGTTTGGAGTTATAGAGTTTAGTTCTGACTGGCTTGATGAGCCAATGGCTAGTCTGAACTGGGACAAGACAAATATAGGTTAGTAGATTAGATAGTTTTGCGAGAACACTCGTGTAATGAAAAACATGCGTAAAAGGTTCAAATGGACTGATTTTGTGACCGAAGTTGTATTAAAATGACACAAATCTACTTTGTTCTGGTCTTTATTCAGACTAGCTGTCAGCTTGTAAAAATAGTAAAAATTCTATTTTATTTTTCCAAACTAAAGTCTTTCAAAGAGCTATCTATAACAGGTAAGATAATAAGAATCAGACCTTTTCCATAGAACCCCACTTTAAAAGATACAAAACATCTGCTGGACAGCATCAAATGTAATGAAGATGATCTAACAAGCTTTGGGTTCGAGTCTGACTATGGAGAGCAGAGTTTTCCTGAACACCATTCAAGTGAAACCAGTTCATTGCAGAGTTATCCCACAGTCTCAGTGTCTAGTGTTTAAGTGCCACATAGAAACATCAGTTCGTACCAGAAAGAAAAAGATGCAGTTGCTCAGTTGGAAACGGGTGTTTACAGTTTCTCAAGCACGGCACCATGGTTTCTAAAATCTAGCATGCTGTAAGAAGTGAAGAGGGAGTGCCTGGCATGGTTGGCATGGTGCCTCGGACTGTGCTGCCAGGTGCATGCCACACATTTCTGCGAGTAGCTGAAGCTTTCGCCACATGGGCAGCTGGTTGTGAGCTGCACGATGCAAACCATCACTTTTCACAGTTAGTCAGTTATGAATGCAGAACGCTCGCAGATTTGCATCAGTTTACCCTTTTTTAAATTACTACCAAAGGCTTTCTGAATACCAGGAGACTGACCTTCGACCAGTAAGTGGAAAATACATGACACCCTCTGGCGCTTAGCGGCGCTGCAACAAGATGCTGTCCTGAGTTAGATGAGCCTGCTTTCAATCACCACACATCAGGCTCTTTATCAGCTCTAATTAGCATATGTGGGTCTGCAGCGCAGAGCTTTCGTTTGAGACAATGGCTTTCCGTGCACTGCAAACTTTCCCCCCACACGGCATGGCCAGACCTTGTGCCTATATGGCATGCATTGCGTGAGATGTGACGCACGACTTTTATGGGCTCTCTATTTCTCATCTTAAAAGCACATGTGTCACAGTCTGTATAAAATTCCACAACAAATGGATCAAAAACATAACAACGCGGCCATCCATTTCCGTGCCGTCTTTGCACAAACACAGTGGGGCTCACCGCTGCCAAAAGTCTTCCATCTCTTATCTGAGCCTCAGATGGTCTTAAACTGATGAATCTGGAAAGAAAGAAAGCAATGGGGAAAAGATGAAAAGATGCATTTAACTAAAGTGACTTGTGTACACTGCAAACAGACACATAATACTGGTGGAAAAACATAGAAATACATTTAAAAAAATTGTGGCAAAGGTCTAAATGAGTAAAGGTTTGGACATTTTTGTCACACTTAAATTCTAACAAGCCTAAACCAAACAAATAAGATAAGAAGTAAATAAACAGAAAGCACCACTGTCTACTTTAAGAAAAGCTGAAAAGTAAAAAAAAAAAAAAACAATCTCATAAATGTGTAATTTGTGAATTTCTTTTACTTTTAGTGGATAGCTGTCAAAATACACAATTTTGTGTATTTCTGTATCATTTATGATCAAAATAACCACTAAATAAATATCAGTTGCTACCAAGAAGCGCAAACAGGAGTAAAGTCATTTTGGTGGAGGAAATCGAGAGCTAAAAGTCAGGGCTAAGATCAGATGGAAATGAGCTGTGCTGAGATATTTTGAACTCTAACGGGGGAATTTCTGTCAATGATCGCTGAATTTAGTTGTAAACAAAGGCAAGGAATATTTGTTATTTTCTAACACATTTTTTTGTATGATAAATAGACATCTACTTATTTTCTATACTGTATTTTTTAGAAAACTTGCAGCTTTTTCTGAAAATATAATTTGTTGGAGAATTGAGCATAGAGCATATTTAAGTTTTCTACCAACATCCATCGTCACATTTTCAATCAGAAAGACAGGCTTCACAAAGCAAAAATGAATTCATTTATTTGTTTGGTTCGTTGTCTTTGTGTGAAATTTCGTGTTGAAGCTTGTGTTGCTTCTTTGTTTACCCTCTCCAACACCAACGAGTTAACGGGTGCTGCTTCTGTCGAGTTGTTGAAGTTTTAGACTGAAAGTATGACCCTAAAACATCTTTTAATTACTTTTTTTTTTCCGGAAAATGTGTTCTTTTAGAAAACAGCAGTTTACATGCTTTTATAGGCAGTGATGTAGTTTGAGAGCACTCTTATTTTCAAAATTACAAAACTATTTCACACATAAGTAAAATAGAAATGAATACAAATATGACGCTTTACTTAACAGCCTAAACAGTCATGGTAAAATAAGTCTAGTTTAAAAAAAAGCAGCCAAAAGATGCAGAACAGTCATGAAAGAACTGAACTACTCTCCTCTTCTTCATTAGGGTTTATGTCAGTAAGAAGCAGCCAGGTGCTGCTAATCAAATATATTTATTAAGTGATCATCATCAGGTGTTTGGCAGTTTTTACATTGGAGTCACTCAGGTGTGTGCTCACATGAAACCAAGGAAGAAAAACACCAGTAATCCTCAGAGAAGCAGCTGCTGCTGCTCATCAATTCTGCAAGAGTCAAAAAGCAATTCTCAACAATCTAGGAGTCATCATCAGTGAAAGAAATTGTTCACAGACGGACAGCGTTCAAGACAGTTGCTAATCTTTTGAGGAGTGGATATTATCTTCACTCTGAACCCAAGATGTCCAAAGTTCAGAGCTCAAGTTTGGAAAGTGGCATCTGAACCGACCACAAGATTCCTGGAATAATGTCTTTTAAATTGACGAGACTAAAGTGGAAATGTTTGGTGAAACCCAAAAGCACAGCATCTCAGCACAAATATCTCTTGTCAAACACCGAGGTGGAGGGCTGATTATTCGGGCTTGTGTTTCAGCCACGACGCCAAGCAGTCCCGGAGTCCATCTCATACCATTCTCAATTTAGTTTCTGTGAGTCTGAAATTACAAGAACTGTGAGACAACTTTGGGAGATACTGGCGACCTTATTACATTTCGACTGATTGAAGACAGAAAGGAAAATCTGACATTGAGGGAGTGCAACAGGACTGCAAATGAAACGAGGATAAGCTGCAAACAAACTGAAACACAACTGAGACACTTTGTGACTAAATTGCAACATGTGTGTGACATGCTTGTTAACGCTCAGTGAATTTTTGCGTTATAAGGACCAATTCAGTGGGATTCGGAGTGAAACTTTGCATTTTGTCTCATTGTTTTGTGTCTCCAACTTGTTGCCAACAACCACAGCCCAGTGAGGTACACCCAATGGTCAGCTATGAACTCCTCTCAAGTGTTTGAGAGAAAAAGATGAGCTCATCCTTCTGGCAGCTGAAGCTTCTCACAATAAAGTTCTAACAAGAAGACAATGATCCCGTCACGGCAGCAAATCTACAACAGTAAAAAAAAGAATCGAACGCTGTATAATGTCAGAACTTAACCCAAGTGAAATGCTGTCCAACCTTTTAAAGATGTGTGCATCAATGAATACCTCCAAACCTCAAAGACCTCTTGCAATGTTTTCAGGAAAAATGGTCAACACAATGCTTTTAGACACTGATAATGTGTTAAAGAAGGCAAGCTTCAAGGAACCGATGGCAAAGATGGTTCTAAAACGAACAAATCAAGGCTAAACTTAGTTGTACACACTGCTTATGAATTTTGGCTTAGTTTCTGTTATATAAATAATGACAAGCAACATATTAAATTCATCTGACTTTGTTTTCCTAAAATTTTGATACATTGTAGAAATCAGAGCATTTTACATTTGCTTAAAAAATAGAAACAAAGGAGGGATTACATTTTTCTCATTATGACTGTTTCACATTACACAGCTATTCTAGTAGAAATATTATGAAATTCTTACTGAAATGTCATAATGTATCAATTATTTTGCTTATAAGGACCACAAATAGTTAATGACTGTGACAGGAAACAAGTAAAGGTAAGAAAAATTGTTTATTAAAACTGCACTAAAGGTACTGGGGTGAGGACAGCTCTGTTTAGTCTAATTTCCAGAATTTTAAGATGTTTCAAAAGATGCATTAGTCTTATGTCAATGGTGTCCAATCCTGGACCACTATCCTGCACGTTTTAGGTATTTTTCTGCTCTTCAGCAGGTCTTCGAGTTCTGCAGAAACCTGTTAATCACTCAGTCATTCAAATCAGGTGGGTCACAGCAGAGAAACATCTAAAACAAGGATAGTGGCCCCTCCAGGACCAGGATTGGACACTGCTGTCTTACGTGTCTGTTTTTCAGTTTTCAGGCTTGAGGGGACGAGAGGTTTCCAATGAACTCAAGAAGGGAGAGCAGTAAAGACATAGAAGAGGATGAGGGCTGACAAGCAGGTAAGAGCTGAGGTGAGTAGGCCAAACGAAGTTCTCTGTTTCCTGGCAGGTGGCTACTGACGTTAAAGTATCCACAGAGGTTCATCGAGAGACACGAGGAAGTCAAGGAGATGAACGTACAGGGAGAACAACGGCCAATAAAACATTGGAATTACTCAAGGAGAGCACAGAGACAAAACAATCACTATGTGATAATCATTGGTTCAGCAAAGAATAGTGTCATAGTTCAGCCTTTTGTAGCAGGTGTCTGCATCAGAGGAGATTGTGGACAGCTGTGTCCACTTGTCTCAGAGGAGCGGAGCAGGAATGCTATCCACAGGGCAAACCACGAACTGCAGGTCAGCTCTCACCACTGAACGAATAAGGAAAGAAGGAGAGGAAGATCAACACCAAAAAGGAGGATGGGAAAGTAGGAGGAATCCCCCCAAACAGCCCAGAAACCTGACACAGAAGTCCTTCAGGCTGCACTGATAGTGCTACAGCTAGCTGCTGCTGTTTGCAGTTGCAAATAGCCATAGAAATCTATGTAATAAACCTCTTGACGTGAAATGATGATGTATATGTTCAGAAAAGTGCATTTGCCAGAACCTCTATGAATCTTTTGGGATTAGAGTTGTTTGAAATCAGCAGCAGTCCACTGTGATATTGGCCCCACTTGACCCATTTGCTCATGAATCTAGTCAGAATAAACTCTTTTTCTCAGACTAAGGTCATTCAAAGAGCTCTCCACAACCGGTAAGATATCAATTTTTTAAAACCTTTCTACAGAACCCCACTTTAGGAGAACTGAATTGTTGCTTCAAGAGTTTTGTCGTTTTGTAGATGACTATTGAAAATTGTTGGTGACTCTGCATTCACATTTGCAGCCTACAAAGATGTCAGTGTGTGTAACTTAAATAATACGGGGTTGTCAAGTCTGTTTAATATGATGGTACACCCACCGCAGGACCCATACAAGTGAGACCCAGCACAATGGAAATGTTTGTGTGGGTTAGTTGTTTGAACCAAAATGCTCGCCCTCATATTGTCTGTAAAACTTTTCTGAGTAGAGGCTGGCTGCAGGGTAGAGAGGGGCTGAGCCGTGTGACTTTATTGGGAAAATTAGAGTAAGTGGTGTGGTGGGAGCATGTGGGCGAGGATGTGTTACTGACAGGGAGAATTTACTTACTGGCCTTCGGGAGACGTTCCTCGGTTACGTTGTGGCTGTTGAAAAGCTAATCCTTGTAGTAAATCATGACATTATACATCCACACAGCTAAAATTATCCTCCGAAGGTCAGATACAAATTGTGACCAGGGTTTGGCTGGATTCTAAAAAATAGTGCGAGCAATCCAGCAGCAGACAAACACCCAGATAAACACGACTCGATTACCCTCGCAGCCTCACGTGTGCAGCTCTTCGGCGATGTCCAAACGTCGCCAGTTCATTTTGCACGCCCCGAACCATTACACAAAACGCAGGTATTTTAGGTAAGTCAAAATTGTTTTATTATTTTTAACGCAGTAATTGCAAGGCAAATGGTCTTAATTGTAGCCCCGGCCTCTGAAATAAACAAGGCTGAAAAACGAAAGTGGTGATTTTGGTTTCTTTGGGCCTGATGTGGGATTTTTGAAGTCGCTGCCAGCTGCTTTTTCATGTCACAGTTTTAAGCTTCGGCCCAATTTAGGCACACTGAATCACTCATCAGAACACATGTCTTAAAGGAGGATGGTTCTGTGCAGCTCAGGAGAGATGCTGAACCTATCTCCCCCCATCATTCCTCCCTCGGTGGAATGTTCCATATGCTGCACATTCCACAACTACCCAAAGGCCTGTGATGAATAGTGGAAAAACTGGGTTTGACAAATTATATCTATCAGAGCTTCTTTTTTTCCCCCACAAAACAGTTAAATCATTAAAGCACAACCAGCAGACATTTACAAACGTCACTATAGAACAGGAAGGCTTTTGGTGCTTTGGCTGAAGAAGAGATAAAGCCAGTGGTCTGAGATCACAACTTTGAATGTATATCTTAGCTGCCTTTAACAGGAGTCCCATTCACAATGTTTGTTTTTCCTGAAGAATTAGATCAAATTGGATGATACAAGCATAAATCTTGTGCAATTAGATACCGTAGCTGCTGCAGAGGGGGCTGGATTCATGCACCATTTCGCTGATCACATCTAGACTCAGATGTTTATCTGTCAGTCAAGTCAAAACCACGATGTGGTCATGGGGATTAAAGATAAAAGTATGGCTATATTTCTACGTAAGGCTTGATATTTGCTGCTTCAGCTTGGCGCTCTTCGGTTGGATGCCCATCCAGCTGCTACGGCCGCTGCCTTGCTTCGCCAGTGTTGTGTTTGGCCAGCCCTCGGAGAGGCTGCCCTTCGAATAAACGCTTTTACTAAATCAGAGTTTTAAGCCTGTCAAAAAATGAGTGTGGTTAGATTTGAAATTGGTTTGTTTTAGATTGTTCATGGCTGGTTTGCTTTGTGCAGAGTCTGCCAGGTGCTTTAGGTTGAAAAAAAAATCAAAACAAAACAAAACAAAAAACAGAGACCATAAAAATTTGTTCCCTCAGGTTAGGAAATTGTGCACAAAAAGTTGCACGCTTCTTCTGTGACTTACTTAATCGGTCTGCATGAATTTCGCTACAAACATCATTTTGTTTGAGAAGCGGCAACAGATTATGTTGAAAATGTTGAAAACTTTGACAAATTAGTTCTTCATTTCAGGATCAATAACTTCTAAACAAACCATGAAACCACTGTAAAACTGCTCATGTTCCCAATTTAACTGTTGGAACAACTGTACCAGGAGACAAAAATGTCTTATTTATAATTGTCTGATGTCATTTAGGTGACAACACTGTTGATGCTATTGAAAATTATAGCTCAATGGTGCAATTTGTAGACAGTCCTTAAACCCCTGTTTTACTTCTGGTGTTGTTTTTTCTTCTGTTTCCCTGCTGACACAGAAAACAAAACTAAACACAACACCAGCTGCACTGAGACAATGATGTTATGAGATGGGGTTACAGAGATAATGCTGAATAGGAAAAAATACTTGCCAAAGTATTATGTAAATTCCTCCTTCATGCATAAGCTGATCCTTATGATGCAGTCTGAGAATGTGGGAGTGATTTGTGGACCTGGAAAACTTTTGTGTTGAATTTATTTTTTGTAGTGCCACACGGACTGCTTGATCAAAGGCATTTCAAGTTTGTGCTCCAAACCATTAAGTGGTTATGAGCTTAATGAAATGAAAATGAAAATAACCATTGCTTTCTATGTAAATACCTGTAATGCAAAAGTGACCTCAGTGTACAGAACCCATGCAGATTACATCGGAAAATCGTGTGATCTTTATTTATTCCTCATGTTGTTTGGCATTCCTGTTAAAAGCAGAAAAAAACAAATGTCCTAAAATCAGCGAAATAGTCAACAATAAGCTATACAAGCCATAAAGGGACAAACCAAACCTGACATTCGATTGTTTACCAAAAGAAACAGAAAAAAGACCCATAAGAAAAAACTATTGCTGCTACCAATGTAATGTGACTATCTACAGGAAGTGAAAGTAATAAGGTTTCTGGCACGATCTCAGGTTCTCGTCCTCCTGCCCTCATGTCTATTGCTCTGGGAGCTCCCATGCAAGGACCACCCTCTCATCGCCTCCCTGTCCCCTGTCTGACGACTGATTGCCTGTTTTATGTGGGTCACCCCATTGCCTCAGTCTGGTCTGGACCTGGCTACCCACTTAATTTGTCTCAGCGTGTCCCTGATTGGAAGGTTCAGTGTCCTTCTCTGAGGACTGGACAAAGTTTGACAAAGAGTTGCGCTTGGAGGCTTGATGTGTCAGTGGCTCACAGTCGGGGTTCAAACCTCAGAACTTCATTTCTTGTCTGGTGTGATTGTCTTGCCTTGGGCTTTTTTATGAGAAATAATATCTACACAACCAATCTTTTGTGCTAAGATTATGTCAAATACACTTAGCTGTACACAAAATATGCAGAAGTCACAATGAATGAACAGTCAAGCCTCTTTAGGGCAGATATCTCAAAGTGTGGGGTTACCATTGTTTGTTGTTGGTAGCTAAAAAACATATGTGAAGCTAATTTACAGCGTTTGAATGTTGCAACTTAGAGTCCTTTACTTGCTACACAATCAACCAATCACATTTCTGTGGCGGTTGCACAATGCAACGTGACAACCCATGCCATTATCAATGAAGACATCAAATGCAATTATTATCTTAAGTATGTTATAAACTTGTTGAGACAGGAGGGTCTAAACACGTTCCTTCTTTTGAAGCAGGGCAAGGCTTGAAAAGTTTGAGAACCACTGACTTGGGAAGTTGTAAATCCATTTGGTATTACTTTTGAAAGTTTTTTTTTTTTAGCCAGATACAACTTTCAAGCTCATCACACACCAACAAGCTGGAAATCTTAAAATTCAGTTTACAAACATGCATATCAGCTGCACCAGCCTTCCAAATTCTTTATTCCTCCAATACTTTCTCTCCTGTAGGTACATAAAAGTGGCTGATTATAAAGATTACACCTTGGTAAATCCTTGAACAGCCACCGGCAGCTTATCTGCCACAACAGAAGCTACCTTAATTAACCCTCTACCCAAGTGGATGTTTACTCTTTGTAAACATATTTTGATGAAACTGCACTGATCAGCATAACTCAGAAGGCAGGAAATCTGCTGCAAATATCAACTGTTTTGAATTTGCTTAGCCACTGAGGTCTCCTAAAGCACCCACTCTAGTTTGTCAAATAAATATTTCTTTTGTCAGAGACACATCTGCAAAATGAGAGGGCAACATGAAGGATCTTGGTTCAGCCATTTCAGAGAACCCCATTTGTCATCTTTAAAGCAGTAAATAGATTCTGGAGACAGATACAGGAAAACTGACAAAGGGGTAAAAATTTAAAGGATTTATTTACACAATATACAAAAATACATATATATAATTTACACAGTTGGGATGAAGGTGGAGGTCCTCAAAACAACTTTGAGGAGGAGAGGATTAGTAGTCACTGAGTTCTGAAGAGGTATAATGAAGACTGATTTAGTTTTATAAGAACGGTTCTTCGGTTACTTATTTTCTCAAGAATCTAGTGATTCAAGGAGGAAGAAGAGGAGCCGAGTGAGCTGGTCCTTTTTGGTGACAAATGAGCCAGTTCCCAGAAAAAGAGACATAAGTCCCATCACTAATATGCACCAGAAGAGAAACTGCACAAGGAAAAAAAACAGAAATTCAGGTAAAAGTACTGGTGTAATCATAAAGTTTCAACTAGGAATGTACAAGATTGGACACCGTGATCACCAAGTTGACAGTTCTATCAGGAACCAGATGATGGCCTGTGCTGATCTTAAATGCTGTGTAGATGATGAGATGGTGAGACTCAGGTGTCACGACTGAAGCAGGAAGTGAGTTGGCACCAGGGAGTGCCAAGCAAAGCTACAGCCAGCCCACAGCTCCACCTAGAGGGGAAAAAGAGGAGGAAAGGGGGACATAAAAGAAGGGAGAGCCTGGAATCCTAACACCAGTTAAATACCTCCTGCGGTTGATAATAAAACTTATCATACAGACGGTACTGAACTTGGTTCAGATGTAAACATCATCATTCAGCTTGAGACTTGTGACTGACCAAAGTGTAGCTTGTTTCTCACAAACCTCCTCCCTCACTTAGTGAGAAAAACTTAAAGCACTGATTCACTATAATGGTGGAAAAGGAATGTGTATGTGTGTCCATATGCACACGTCTATGTATGTGTGTGTTGAAAATTCATTTGACAGCCAACATGCAGACATCAGTTGTGGTTTTAAAGGTGTCTCTCAGGTGTCAGACTGGAGGTTATCTCTCCCAAGCTCAAACACAAATGACTTTTCACTAATTTAAGCATGGGCAGATAATTGTCTGGCAAGCATAACGCGGTGATGATTAAACTTGTAAAACACACTTTTAATAATAAAATCAACTCCATTTTATGTTTATCTTCAATGTATAATTTAGATCTGCTTTCATTTAAAGAATTTAAGCCAAGTCTCAGTCTTCCTTCATTGTCCAGATGAACAGAAACAAAAGAACTGAAAGACAAAGATAACTGAAAAAAAAACTTTTAAAAGTTTACATTGCGATGTGAACCGAGAGCTCAGAGCCAGGTATGAGGTGACAAACAGAGTGAGGTCATCTTAAACCGAACAGAAGAGTGAGAACATTCAACAACTGTCCCCTCACTGAACTTTATTTGATCAATTAACTCTATTATGTTAATCTGGGATGCTCTCCATGTTCTCAGTCACCTAGGGGCAAGGCAAGACAGAAAATGTGAGACAGGTTAATTTCCAGTTGACTGACAAATACAGTGCAATATGATACAATACAATATAAAGTAATACAAGTAATAAATCTCTAAGATACAATACATTTTATTGTCTCCTTGGGAAAATTAGGACTTAGAGCTGTCTCAGTAGGTGCCTTAAAATAAATCCATAAAAAAACTAAACTATTAAAGCAACATTAAACTCTAGATACATTAATCAGCTAGTAGGATATGTTTTTTCTGTTTTTTTTTTTTTAATAAAGATAATACTATTTGAACGAGATAAAATAAGGGGCAAAATCTACGTGGGAAAATGCGCTCCCAAACACAAATAGTCACTCAGATGAGCAACAAAAGAAAACAAAAAAAACTTTCTTAGTTTCCACCCCATCCAGGTGTGTGGTAACATCTGCAGCTTTTAAGAGCAACTTGAACCAGTTTGTGCTTTGCTCAAAACAGGTTGTAACTGCGGCGAAGCACGCATCCTGAAAGTGATTCATGACGGTTAAGGACTCGGGGTCCACTGCTCTGGGCTAACACACCACATCAAGGCCATTTAAATGACCCAGAGAAGTAGCTCCGACTAAAAATAAAGAGACAGTAAGGCCAAGAATAGCCTTGGGTTTTTTTTTTTTTTTNGGGGGGATATTACTGCCGCAATAAGCCATGATTTCTACACATGCAGTTGGATCGCGACGCTGTGGGGGGAACGCAAATTGGTACCAGCTGCGTGGCCTTGGAGTATGCTGCTGCAGAGACAGGAGACAATGATCCAACTATGCGGTTTAACTATTTACTCATATAACACAGCCACAATGGAAACCTCAGGCACTCACTGCATTTATCTCTATTCATGTGCGGTGGCACTCGGGCTTGGTGGGACAGCGGATGTTTGCATGTGTACATATATGTGACTCAGAAAACAATGCTTAGAGACTTAGAGCCCAACGCCTAGTCCATTAAAGACGAGGAGGAAAAATGCTCACTCTGAGAATTGGTTTATCTGAGGACTCTAAGTAATTAAAGGCCTTGCAAACCAGGAATGAATGAATGCATATCGCCCGCTATGGTCATCTTCAGTGAAGAAATGACAGCATTATAGTCATTTTGGTTAATCCTTGTAAATAATGTCTTGTGCAATACCGCAAGCTCTCATGCGATCTGTTAATGATCAAAGAATGTGTTGTGAATGACTCTCAGTTCCCACCACATCAAATAGTAGCTCAATATTTGAAGAACTGAGTTATAGCCATTTTCGTGTTTGCTAAGGGTGCTTAACTGTGCTGGGTGTTTTGAATTAGATTGACTACAAACCTTAATCAGTTGTAGATGTACAACCAATGATTACTTTCTGAGAGTTTCAATGAAAATCTGTCCCTTGTTTCATGTAATATTTTATTAACAGGCAGTCAAATACGCACATATACACACACAGGCAAAAACAAAATCACTTGCCTTTGTCTTTCAGCAGCAGGCGATAACAACATGATCATTGTAAGACCGCTCTCACTCTCCACCCCCTTTGCCCACCTCCCCATCTCATTTCCCACCATGATACCCCCAGCTGAGATAATGCAAAATGTCTAGGTGTCAATCTATTTCCACGTTTGACTTTCGTATAAACCGTTTGGCCCACATCTTGGTTTTAGCAGTGTTCCATGGACTTAGCACTTGGTTTTCTAGGAACAACAAATTCCAAGAACCCTCCACCATATTCTAATTCAGAGAACTATATTTCACTGGAATTTTATTATTTATTTTTTTTTTTTTTATATCTAGGAAAGTGTGATTTTTACTGTCAAGCCAGAGGGGAGATACAGCCAACAAATTCAGTTTATTCCCACCAGAAAAGCAGACCTTCAAAGGTGTCAGCGAAGCTGGCACTGATACAGAGCTTTAAAAGACTACACCCACGTCGAAAGCTTTGGATGTGCAGCACATACTGACATGTCTTCTAAACTGCTGAGTTCACATGTTTTGAATCACACACCTCGTTTTACAGATGAGGGTTAAACGCTCTGCGTCATAAAGACAGAATTTTAATGGCTGCAGACACGCATCCACAAAAATCAGTGCCCTGATGAGCTGTTGGTTTTCAGGACAAGACCCCCGTGTACTACTCAGTGAAGCCTCTGTTTATGGTGCTGTTTTTATAAGCCTATAAAATATTAGTCTGAACCACCTCGCTCTTGTGTGAGTGCGTGTGTGTGTGTGTGTGTGTGTGTGTGTGAGGGAAAAAGCCACATGTGAAACCTGCTGGTTTGTCATGAGTGGCTGTGGGGAATAAGAGCTAATGCTGTGGCTTGGGAGTCCTCCTAGAACAACACGGATATCTTCGAGGGTCTCACAGCGACAGCCAAGCCCACTGCTCGGTGTACATAGTGCAGACAACACTAGGGACCCTGTTGGGGTCCTCTGCTTTGTTTAATTGTCTGCCTGGTCATTTACAGAAAGCAGGAAACGGACATAGTGTAAGCCGTTTTCATATCTCGACCCATCGCATAGAAGATATGCCTCTGGATAAACGTGTAGCTATATAAATTAAAACGATAAAACCTAAAGCAAACGTAGAAGTATATTTAGTCTCTGGTGAGTCGAAAACACTTCAGCAAACATGTTGCATAACTGTCATCATGCCTTTTCACTTGTCCCTCTCAGTCTCCTGTTCGACAGTGCCTCGGAAAAGTATTCATAGTTCCTTAAACTTTTCCACATTCTGTCCCTGTTGTGACCACAGACTTCAAAGCATGTTACTGGGATTTTATGTGATAAACAAACACAAAGTAGAGCATATTGTGAAGTGGATGGAAAATGATACGTGGTTTTCAAAGGTTTTTTACAAATAAAAGCTTGAAAGGTGTTGCATGCATTTGTATTCAGCCGCTTTTACTTTGATACTCCAAACTAAAATCCAGCGCAACCAATTGCCTTCACAAGCCACCTAGTTAGTAAACAGAGTCCACCTGTGTGTAATTTAATCCCAGTATAAATCCAGCTGTTCTGCGAGGGCCTCAGAGGTTTGTTACAGAACATTAGTGATCCAACAGCATCAGGAAGACAAAGGAACACACCAGACAGGACGAGGATAAAGATGTTGAGGAATTTAAAGCACATTTAGTTTATTAAACAGTATCCAAAGCTTGGAACATCTTTTCAGATTTTTATTTCTAAAGAACATTTGAAAACATGTATTATTTTTCTTCTGCTTCACAACGATACACTACTTTGTGATGATCTACATAAAATCCCAGTAAAATAATGAAAAATGTGTGGTTGTAACGTGGAAAACATTAAGTTCAATCCAAAATGTGATCCCAGAAATAATAATGGCTTAACTGGGAAAGTGTTTATAAACATTAATCTTGCCTTTTGGGGCTTTAAACGCCACTAATGGAGCTTTTTTGGCACGTTTCAAGCAGGTAAGATCAACTTCAGTAAGGAACTATTTTTTTTGTGTGTTCTTCTGTCAGTTTAAGTCTCATTAAATCAGTCACAGACAAAGAACAGAACGGCCTCTACTAGTGAACATGTTGCTACAACGTTTGGATGCCCAATTTGCCGAAAAATACATTTTTATTGGTGCCTGGCAAAGCTGTGCTTTTCTATTGCTGTGATACCTATTACTATCCACCTCTAAACAGGATTATAAATAAAGAAATGAACTATATTAGCCAACTTTAATGCAGCCTGAACAAAAAAGTGTACCCACACAAATTATATATCAAAACAAGACAGCACATTGACTGAATCATTCTTCTGTGGATGTTCTTCTCTCTTTTTGACCCTTTTTTAGAGTTGTATTTTACTCCTCCACCTCTCTTCTCCCTAAGAAGAGTAGGGAAATCTGGCTTTGTTATTAGCTAATGCTGTTTCATTTGTTTCAGACTTCTCCACCTGTTCTTTTCTTATCAAATTTGGGCAGCACCTCTGGAAACCATGGCAAGCAAGTAACTCAGATGATTTGAGATCCGCTGGCTTTTATATTAAACAGCTTTTCCTTCCTCATTATATTCCATCATGGGTGACCCCATAAAACATTGTTTATAACCATTAATTATAACCATTATAAACCATTAATTAAAACCATATTTTTGTTTGCAAAAGACTGTTAGCTGTGGTGGCCATCTTGATTGAGTCCAAAAGTAAATCATTTATAGACGCATATCCAATTATTGCTTTGACAGATTCAATAAAAGCTGCCCACTGGTTCATGAGATATTTTCTCGCAGACAGACAGACACACACACGGGTAAAAACTTTATCGACTGCCTTTTGCCTTTTGGCAGCAAGCAACTGGGAATGATTATAAACTCATAATTTGTCAACTTTGCTGACAAAGCCAAGCAAAAGCTCTCTGCAGACCAACACAAACTAGTACACCTAATTATTTGCTCTACATTAGCGGGAGAGTGCTAAGAATCCACTATATGCACAACACATAAACAGACTGAGTTGTATTTGTGTATTCAACACATAACCCTGTCTCTGAAAAATGTAAATAACTTTAAAAAACAAATTGAATCTGAAGCTGGGGTACAAACTTTGAGAAGATAAAGCAGGAGAAAAATGGTAGGACAAAAGGAATTGGACAATGAGTTTCTGCAATGGAAGATTGCCCAAGGCTGAGAGTCTGGTGCACACACCATATGCATAGTTTTGTGTGCTGGATGCATGCATTTAACACACTCACAGAGACAGAGTACAAAGTGCATCCCATCTACTAACCCAGCAGGAGGAATGTAGGTCCAGTAAATATCTACATGGATAGAGCTGACAGATGGCAGAGCTGAACACAATAATTACCACATACTTCCCATCACCGTGCATGTATGCTGCATCCTCAGCAACTCGGACCGACTCCCTTTAACCCACAATGCACACCGAACTGGCAAGCCGCCCGCAGCTCAACTTCGTCCAGTATATGTCGCAAAAACGAGCAGGGATTTTTGGTTAGCGGCTCAGCACAAGCCGCAGCACATATTGTCTTCCACGCTATTAACCAAAGGCATTAGCCCAAAGACATATAGGTTTAAGCTAATTTAAATCATGTGGTATGGCTTTGGGAATCAGTTCCGACCGCAGAGGCCTTTAACTACAGAAGCACCAGAGGAGCCATTGTCTGTCTCGCTCCCCAAAAGCTACCGTGACAGACTCCGCCGAGACCACTTTTAGACTCCAAGCTGCTTCTCACACCATAAACGCTCAATTCACGAGCTGTCTGCATCTTTCACCCAACCCACAGGTATGACTGCATGCGCTGGAATGGCCAAGACAGTGTAATCACCAGATTGGGGTTTCGAAGCCACAGCCATGAAGATGAGTGGCGCCCAGCATCGTGAAAGTTAAGCTGCTCCTCGCTGAGGCTCCCCGGGCTTTGCCTCTTCTCTGCCGTCTCCTTTAACAGACTTTTTAAAAGCCACAAAGCAGGTCCGCACTTAAGGAAGACATCAACAAGCACTTATGCTGCCAGTTTAATTAAACTTGTTGCACAAGAGCATGTTGTTGAAATAGAGCTCTCATCTCGGGAGGGGGGTTGAGATGCTATTTGCGCTCACTTAAATAAATAAATGTGCTTGCATAAGTAATTTATATATTTGGATAAAAACAGGAGTTTTAAATACATCTGAACGTTGCTTTTAAAAACAGAAACACAACATAGAGAGTTTGAGGACATGGTCTCACAAAACATTTTGCAGCAAACCTTTGAATGAACTGACTTGATACAGCATATGACCTAGTTAAAGGTGCTTGATTTCAATGGAAAAGTAAAGATTTAAGGGGCAGGTAATGGATTGTGAACTGGAAAAAAAGTTTGTTCTGCTTGTGCAAAAGGCAGCCAAGCTCTCTCTCTCTCTCTCTTATTGTGATCTTTCAGCACAAGGTAATGATGAAGGATGAACAAGCCTTCCAGGGTTTCAGGGTTCATTAAATTGGTCTGCAAGTTCTGCACTGACCCCCTTCTGTGCACTCAGCTCCGATGTGAGCTCCATGCCAGGAATGTTAACACATAAGGATACAAAACACAAACACTTGAGCAGTGGCCTTAAAAACTGGATGCAGGTTATCCAACATTCCTGACCTAACTGACATTGGCTAAAACTGGAGATTTGTCCTGACTAAAAAAATGGCAAAAATCTGCCCTTGTGGCATCTTAAATTAACTATATTTAGGATTTTATGAGAGGGACCTTGTGTGGTCATGTGAAATATGACTGTTGCCTGTCAGAAGTGAAGGTGGAAGCAGAGTGATGTTGCTAAAGTGCCACAAAACCTATTTTGGAGGAGATCTCGTGATAACCCTGCCCTTGTTGACTGCCAGGCAAGCTGCCTCAGTGTTCTGTGTTTCAGATGCCCAGTGGGTGTGGCTGGGTCATCAGAAAATTGGACTCACCTGGGCCCGGTGTTCACAGCATAAAAGCTTACACCCATGCTCATATGGGTTCAGAGAGAGGATCTCTGCACCTCATTTACGCCTTATGGTTTTGTTCAATTCCTTTTATTTTCCAACATATAAGACTTTATGCTCTGTTGCAGGCAGATCAGTTCAGCACCTGAACTCTTCTGCCATGAAGCCATGCTGCTATAATGGATGCAGGATGCAGTAATTTAAACTCTCTAGTTAACCTGATGTGCATGTCTCAAGAAAACTAGAGTACCTGCAGAAAAGCCACACATGCAGAGTGAAAACGTGCAGAGTGCAAAGTGAAAACGTGCGAACTCCACGCATAAAAGTCCAAGCTGAGATATGTTGCTTTGAGGTGACAGCGCAAACCACCACTCCACCGTACAGCCCTGGTTTCACCCATTGTAGCACAAATTGTAGACTTAAAGCAATTTATTTTATTCAACCCATGCAGATGTGTGTATACAAGTCTGGAATGATATAGTTTGACCAAGTTATGACTTAAACATAACACTGAATTCAATTTTAGACAAAAAAAAATGTTTTTTTTCTTTTTATAAAACTATCCAGTTATCTATTTCTGATTTATTTTTCTTATGAAAGGCACTAAAAAAGTGCCATCTCATTGAAAAACAAAGACCAAATAGAGTAAACAACTAAATAAGTCACTTTTTAGTAGCTTTTTGCAAGTTATAAAGTCAGACTGCACCTTTTAATGCAGGTTAATACAAAAAACTGGCAAGCAACATTTAGTAGCACCTTTTATTTGAGGGGCCAGCAGCCTCCAGAGAGCTTTTATATAAATTTTGTGGTGTGGTAATTGTGGTCCAGCATCACTACATTTGTACTTACTCTCCTTTCTCATTCCTCCTTCTGTTACTTCTCACTCTCTTTGTTCCTCTTTTCTTGAAGGGCAGCTATAATGAGACATAAAACAAACACTGGGCTCTCATTTGTGCATCATCAGTAATGGAACCAAAAGCACTGGCAAGCAGACTCACAAATGCTTATGTCAGATGTTAGAAAGTGCCCACGTGGGCCTCATGAAAGACCCCTGTGTGCCATCTCTAATAAAGGGCCTTTTTATTCCCATGGCTGCTTACAGAGTGTTTTCTGGCCAGAGACTCCTAAAAATAAAGCCATACATATGCATTTTAGGAATTAGTATATTATTACCATGTAGAATCCCTGCACACCCCTTAATCTGCACTAAATATTTAAATTATAATAAAAAAAAACCAAGAGTTTTAATTTACTGGATTTAATATAGTTTTACAGTGTGACAAAAGCACTGAAATAAGCAGTGCATCCAGACAGCACTGCTGGGATGAGGTTGGGAATATGTTGGTCGGCAGTGCTGTTTACAGAGCCACCGAGCACATAAATTCATCTTCTCTCCCAGTGAGTTGACATATTGTCAAAATAGTATCACTTAATCAGCGTGATTTCCCCAAAGAACAAAATGTACAGAGCAAACAGAAACACCAATGCTCGGTTCATACCTCCCACGATTCACACCAAAGAATCTGTTTCCAAAAGCATTTCTGGCAGATAAAATGAGGGGGCTGTGCATGGAGCCGGGCTTAAAACACAGTAAACCAGCCCCATCCTACCAAGACCTGAGCTTTGATTTGAGTGCTTTTTTTATTTCTCCTAGATATTTGGAATAAGCAGGACATAATAAATATAAAACTTAAGCACTGGATTAAACCAGAAAGTAGTTTCTGAGAAAAATATGTCCTCACATGTAAATATTAGGTCTATTTTATGGTATAACACAGTAAAGTCAACAGTTCATGTCAGATCCCAAACATGGCTTCACATAAACATTTTTGTGAGTGATGCAGCACATGAAGAGGCATTGTTCACGTTCACATAAACAGCACTGAGGCAAGCAGCAACGACACTAGAAAGAGAAAACAATAGAAAAGAGAATGCTTTCAAACTTCTTTCAACACATACATGTAACTGATGCTTTTTTACAATACTTATGTTCTGTTTTCCACACAGTATCTCCTTGAAGAGACAGAAGAAGCAATACAGATAAAAAAGGAAAGTTATATATATATATACTGTATATATATATATATATATATAT
>NC_051438.1:11862094-11873198 GCF_001649575.2 Kryptolebias marmoratus
TATATATATATATATATATATATATATATATATATATATATATATATATATATATACATGTCCTGGGTTTTGTCACCACACAACCAACACCTAATAAAATGAATTTTCATTTCATATCTGCTAAGATCTGCTAGCTTTTTTAGAGCATTTTCTTAGAGCATCTTTCTGTCACC
This sequence comes from Kryptolebias marmoratus, assembly GCF_001649575.2. Lineage (NCBI taxonomy): Eukaryota > Metazoa > Chordata > Actinopteri > Cyprinodontiformes > Rivulidae > Kryptolebias > Kryptolebias marmoratus. Next base: position 11,862,268 of record NC_051438.1, read on the forward strand.
ATCACAAGACCAAAGAAGAAATGTGTCCTATTTAAAATGAGCTAAATATAAAAAATACAGGTGCCTTTTCAGTTATTTTTATTTCGAAGGCAGCTAAATTTACCATGGCTACTACCGCTAACTACCTTAGCAAACACAACTCAGCTACAACTCAGTAAGTTTTACAGATATTAAGCTAAAAATCTGGTGTGGTAGTGGCTGAGAGTCATTCCTAACATGCACTCTGAGCAATAACAGAAAGCACAAGAGCTTTGTTTAATTATCTGGCATGCATGGCAGCAGGAAATATGCGTTCTTTCAAGGAATGCTAGTTTCATTTGCACAGGTTTGGACTGTTAGGATTAGCTGTACTTCAGTCAGTCAGGAATATTGTTAGAGTGACACGTTTGTGAGTGAAATGAAAAATATGGTTCAATTCCAGTCATAAAGTAAAAGTGTTGTGTATATTCATCTGGGCAGAAGTGTGTTGTTATGCATATGCATTTATGTAGAAAATGATCATCCTTCATATATAGAGTTTATGCATTTGGTTATTCTTAACACATAGTACTGCTTGAACCCACAGACCTTGCAGGAATGAGACCAATCTGAGGAATTTTCATGATACCCTTAAAATTTGGGGTCAGTTTTTATATAAACCATCTCCGTCTTTCTTTTTCTTTCTGCTAAGTTCCTTCGTCCACTTCCCCGTTTTCTTCCTTTCCATCTGTCATCTGTGATGATGTTAGCAGAGTGATAAAAGGAATGTGTGCACATGTTTGTGTGTGTGTCTCTGTGTGTGTGTGTGTGTGTCCATGTGTTGTGCAGGGGTGATGGCGGCAGAGCTGTTCAGCCTCTTCTCCACGGATGTCATAATTAGGAACGTGAATTCTGGAAATTCCTGGGAAGTTTAGTCGGTCCTCGGAGGCTTTTCATCTGTTGCATCGCCCCAGCCCCCACTAAGCCGCTGGCCTTACGGAAAATTACAACTTGTTCCAACACACACCATCACAGCAATCAATTACCTCTAACTGCAGAACACACATTGTAAACAACAAATATCCCCAGAAACATCCTGCAATTGTAACCTCATGGCAGTGAGGTTCACAGGCATCTGTGACATGTTGGTTTAATCTGGACCCAACCACTAATTCATGAGCTGCCTAATTAACCTCAACTATTCTAAATATATCGTAGGCTTATTTATACCACTATCAGAAAATAGTTCCTTCCTTGCTGGTTTTGTTTTCCAAACAAGAAAAAAGAGCTGAATGCATTTGGTTCTTCTCAAAAGTACAATAAATGCTTTCTTTACAAACAGGTAGGCTTAAATAAGCCCGTTAAATTATTACCATAACAGTAACTGCTTTTTTCGCAAAAGCCGGGCGCCAGAACAGAAACAATGCTCTCCAATCAAGCCACGTCGAACAACACTTTTCTAATGAGCTATACCTACCAGGCCAGGGCCATTACTGCTAACCCATGCATAGTCATGCAGGGTCCAAGATGGGACTGAGGCGCACAGACCCAAATAAAAAGCTCACTCAGGATCTAAATGCTCAGTAAATCAGAACTACATAAAAAAAACAAGTTAAGAAGTTCGTGGAAATGAAATTTAATGGTTTTGCTTTGAAGTTTTGTGGCCAAAAGCTTGAGGGTTTGTTGTTTTTTGGTTTCTTTTGCTCCTTTTTTTAGCAGCTGGTTTGCCATTTCAATGGAATTTTCATTAAAAACTTGGAAGAAAGTTAGCAGTAGCACAAATTGATTTTATTCTCCTCTAAAATTATCCACTGTCCGTCAGGGGGTTATTTTTTGTTTGTTTTATTTTAGGCAACAGTCAGAAATGCAAACACTTTCAGGGTTCATTTAAACTAATTATTGGAGATAAATGATAAAATAAAATTTAAATATAGCATTCTTGACCATCCCACTCCAGGCTCTCACCAGCAACTGGTCAGTAGTATTATGTGGTCATCACGGACCTCTCCTTTTGTTTAAACAGAAGCATAGATTTACTCCCAGAAAACAAGGATAAAAAGTGCTTCATGTAACACAAATCAGCTGCCAAATTAACTTTTGTAATCCAAACAACATACGGTCTTTTTTGTTTTAAACAGGTTGAGTTATTATTAGTTCTGTTTCATCATATTTAGTCTTTGTTTTTTGAAAAAATAAACATAATGTGCATGAAAACATTAAAAAGATTATATAAGTTAAAGGCCCGGCATTCTTTAAAGGAATTCATATCACCCTTCATCGCTTATCTAGCCAGAGTTTTAAACTGAGATCATCTTATATTGAAAAATGAGGGGGTTTTAGCTTTTTTGGTCAAATGTTAAAAAATAATCTTATGTGGGATCTCAGCGTATGTGTGTAATTTTAGCTGTTATTTTATCTGTCAAATTGACTGAGTTATAGTCATTTTAGTGTTTTCTAGATTTCTAGATTAGCGGAGGCAGCCGTCCTTAATCAGGTTGACTTTCAATGATTACTTTTTGAGAGTCTCATTAAAATTTGCCCAGTGGTTCATGAGATATTTTGCAAACACGACAGACAGAATTGACTCCAACAGTTAAAGATTTCCTGCCTTTTGCGTTTCAGCAATAAATCCTGCAAAACTATTTTCACAAACACATTGACTCATTATAGAGCGCATTAATATGCTTCCTGTTGTTTCTAACATTTTAGAAAATAAATCATTTTTGAACAGCTGGTTAAACATATGAAGGAAATAAATTAAGTTCAGTTTTCAAATAAGAGCAAATCACTCTACCAAAACGTTGAACACTTTGTGTCTTTCAAGACTATTTTTTTAACTTTAACTTTCTGTGATTTAACTTTAATAAAAAAGACAAAACCTTTAAAACTGGTGTGCTGTAGAAAGGTTAGTAACAATTAACATTAAACCTGTTGTAGATACTTTTTTCATTCCCCTCAGCTCTGAGAAACAAAGGTGAATTTTGATCAAAGGATAGTTCAGGCAGGGCCAAAGTGGACTATTGCCATCTTAAAACAACTCTAATCTTAACCATCTCATAATGCTTCACACAAATACTATTTTATAGACCTTCACACAGTTTCACATTACACAAAATGAAGGTGGCCCTTTATTTTTTTTCCTGATCAATCTACGGATCCGGGCCAGGATTTTGCTCCTCCAATGGAAAGAGGTATTGTTCCACTACAAGAATACTGTAATTCAGCATGTACTCTAACACAGTCTAATGAGGCAGGAACAAATGACTATCCACTCTAACACTCTTTCTCTACGTGCACGTCTCTGAATATTGTCAATTATTCCCCATGTCTTGGCTGACCTGACTTCGAATATGGGTCACGGGCTGCACAATCACCTGGTAATTACCAGAGAGTAAACAAGCCAAGCCAGGGGAGAAGTTTTAATGATTGTCAAGCTGCCACAAAGAACCCTTCATCTCTAATGAGGGGTAAGTGTGTCATATTATCTTGCACAATTGTTGGACCTGATCATCACGATAAATATAGCATCCCTGGATGCAATATTCTGGGCAAAATTTGGGCGTTCCAAAAAAGAGGCGTTCCTGATTATGTCAAAACTGACCTTACATAATAAGCACTTTGCCCACTTCTTGAATCAGATGATTAATTGCTCACCAGCCTTTTCAGCAGCTATGACACCATGTGCCACCCACGGAGACCACACTGGCCTCATGTCTCACTCTCATTAAAGGGGGCCCTTTGTGTCCCAGTTGCTCTAGTTTGTCCCAGCATCCCCACCTATCGGAGGGGTCGAACCCTTGTGTTTCCAGTCACGATGACATCACCTCAGTCCACATCCAGGCAGCCAAGGTGAGGGCTCTCACGGGCAGCTACAGCCCATCTCTTTTTCCTTATCACTCAATACGTCCTTTGTCCTGGCCGAGGCCCACAGGCTCATACAGACAGTAATGAGACTAGGCACTTTGTAATCTGCCAGCTCTGTGGCAATGTAACCCATACAGAGCAGACTCTATAATAGCACATTGTTCAAGGCGAGTTAAGTCTAACATGTGGCGCTTTCACACCAGTTGGAATCAGAGCCCAGAGCTGGCCTGCTGAGCTGGACCAGTAAAACCCTCTCTTTTCACGAGTCAGGTGAGTCAACACACCAAAGAGTGCATTAATGTTTGAGACAGAGAAGGGCTGCACGCTCCCCCACGCCCAGCCAGCCAGCCAGCCATGAGATTGCACATTTTTCTGTTACAGTATGCACACTCTGAGTCAAAAAATGTGAAATTTATAAACACCTTTAATAACAGACAGTTTTTCTGCTTCTTATACTCATAAAACTTTCTCAGAAAACGCTATAAATGTGCTATTGTTCAGCTAAAAGAAGAATGTTTTCATTAAATGAAGCTCTCAGGTAGTGAGTATTTGGAAGATACACATGGCTTTTATGAGATTACAAGATATCTCTCTTGTGCACCCATGCTCGCACACACACAGTGCAAACAGTCCTAAACCAAGCCAAATTTAGAAACTAAGATATCATCTTCAGGTTCCTCGAAGACGAAGCTACAGTATGTTTACACAGCAAGAGCTAAAACTCAGCTGCGATTCACTGCTCTGGTTTCTTGTCTAGATTGCTCGCATCATGTTTTAATGGCTTTTTCCAACACTGCTCTAAACCGGTGACCCTTCTGTCATGACCCTCTTGTGCTAATAATAATAAAAGGAGAGTAAACTCCTGGTACGGTTGAGTAAATTTGCGCGAATGAGATGGAGACCATGTGTCATCACACAGCTCCAGAGGCTCATTTTTTGCATACAGACTCCATCTCAAAGTAAAAACTAAAACATATTTTATTTAAATACAGTTGGTCAACATTTTTTGTCTTTTTTATACTCAAATGTCATAATTCCATGTCTTTCACCAACAATATTTAAAATAACTGTGAGCCAAATGACACATTTTAATAAAGAAGCAGCACATGGGTTATTAAATAAATTATGAACTTTGATGGAGATCTAAATCATTTCATGAAAATTGCAAAACAGATCACCAGCTCAGCTTAGCTTTTTTGTTTTCTGTGTAACCTTCTAGTCAGAAAGATGTTTATTTTGTTAGTTTCACTGCCTGCCCCAGGCTTTTCCCTTTTTTTTTCTCTCATTTCTCTCACAGGTAGAGCTGTTGGCTTGTTAAATCTGTCCTGCACGTCCTGATATCAACTCATTCCTCTTCTAGATGTCTCACTTGTTGCAGCTATTAAAGATCTGCTCAGACCATCATCTGATACCCAATTACACCATTGCCTTGGTTAACATAGTGGCCACGCTATGATGTTTGTTTATTCTTTTGATGTCTAGTGATTCTAAAAAGTTACCTGTTCTTCTGTTCTTTCGAAGCAGTTCTCCTCCGGTGTGAGTATGGCTGTCCAGGCATACAACTCTCAGTGCTTTGGATCTCTTCACTCGATGCTGATCGAATCTGTAAAAGTAAGCTACTCACCTGCCTGTCCACTCTCCACTGCAACCAAAGCTGTTCCACCTTGGACTCCTGGATCCTCAATAACCCTCCTGTTGATTCACTGAACCTACTACATTCTCTGTGACTAGAAATTCAATCCACTGACAAAGATTAATCTTCATCTTTAGGCTCAGCTGACTCAGGAATCATTCTCTTTTCTCTGTCCCACCAAGGCCCCATGCTAGGACAACAGTGATTATGTGAGATCCTTCAAGGTCTGAAGGTCAAGCTGTCCCAGAACTAAACAACTGAAGCTCCTCTGTCTGCCACCTCTACCTTCTCTGAGATCATTGCTCCTACTCCATATATTCGTGATCTTGAGCAATATCCATGTTAAGGACTTTTATTACAGTGTTTATTACTTTTCAACAGATCTCCCAATACGCTGAAATATTATATAGCTATTTTCAGAAACATTAAACACTTATTAAGGAAGCATCAATAATTTGTGTGAATCATTGGACAAATCTAGTAGAATGCATCTTCCTCTCTGTGATGCTTTTGTCCACGGTCCTGAAAAACAAACTGTTCTCATGTAATGCATGTTTCAGAATAAATACAACAGACTGTCTGAAAAAGCTGAAATATTCATGTTTTTTTAGATAAATGTGAAAGCGAGACATTGCATCGTTTTTATTGTTGCTCCTTTTTACAAGACGGATGAGATGATAATGAGGTTTTGAATGAAGCCTCATGTGGGGGTCACTCAAGAGTTGGTGTCCAGCTGCTTTGTACTACAAAGCCTTAACTTGTAACCAAATTACACCCACATGCTTCCCGTAAAGTGCTATAAGAAGTCTGTAAACTAGTAACATTAATTGCTGTTACAGAAGCCTCCCTCCAAGCAAAACCCAGAATTCACACACAAATAGACCCCACATACACACACACACATCCCCCCTCCTGGCCTCTCTGTTGTGGTTTCACTGGTAGGTCACTTGCCAAAGCCCCAGGGGTCCCAACTCAGAACACATGTCTGCTTTCTGTATGTTTACAGTACAACAGTCAAAGAGAATGAGCATTACGGTTGTCAAAGCATAGAAGGTACAGAGAGCACAGGTAGGAACGATGAGACTTTTATTGAGATAAATTCAGCTTGGTCGTGGAGTTACTGTGGAGTCAAATATTGACTGGTTATAGTCCGTGGAGGAAGAATAATCATACAACAAGAGGGGAGACTGGTTTTTGCTTGTTATCTTGTCTTTGTAGGTTCAGAGGGAGGACTGATTCGGATTCTGGGAGAAGGTGGAGAATGGTAATGGTTCCAGGTGATCCAGGTTGGAGGCGAATATGTCCGTAGGTAAAGATGAGGCTAGGAGGAGCGGTGGAGAGCGGCAGCGAATATTGAGAGGGGACAGGTAATGGCATTGCTGAGGTGACGTTTCCGGTGGAGGAGAGCATGATCCAGGAAGACGATGGCACATACGGCATAGGTTTGTATATTTGTTCAGGTCAGTATTGCCTCAGGAAGCCGAGTGGAGCGAGATGGACCCTGCACAGAGAGACAAGCAGGTAAGTCTTTACAGGTAAATTCTGTTTACCAAGATAAATGTTTCTAAAGAGCAGGTGTCACCAGTGACTCTCAATGGTCCCAAGAAGACTTGTAGAGTAACTCAGCCTTAAATATTCGTTCAGGCTCAACAACCAAACGGGTAGCAGCTGCGAACCACAGCACCATTCTGGACACACCCACTCCTCACTTGCCCTGTATGGAATGAACAGGGTATCCATGAGCGCTCTTCAGGACTGTAACCCTCCCAGTCCACCAAAAACTGTAGACTCCTTCCTCTGCAGAATGTGGTGGACTGTGTATGCAGGGTGATCATCTAACTTCGGACCATGATTGACCATTTTAATACCTGAGCTCAAACTGCCATCGGAACAAAGAGCTTGTTTGGAGGTCCTGTACTGGGGTCTGATTCCAGTCGTTGAGCCTCTTGTATGACACTCTCGATGTCCCACGTGATCATTCTAATGGTACAACAAGGGAGGATGATATTTTCTGGGATTTTGGGATCATCAGATGAGGAGAACTGCCAGGAGAGTACATCTGGTTTTGTGTTTCTAGAACCTGGGTGGTAAGTAATATGGAATTGAAACCGAAAGAAAATCAAGGATCATCTGGCTTGTCTGGCATTGAGTATTCTGGCAGTTTGTAGATATGTTAGATTCTTGTGATCAGTCCAAATGATAAATGTTTTTTCTGTCATTTCTGTCTCATGAATTCTCTCTCACTCCCATAGAAATTGTAGAAATGGCTGGAAGATAATGGAGCTCCAGGTGACAGGCCAACAGCACAATCATATGGTTGATGTGATGGTAAAGAAAGAGCCTTCCTCTAACTGAAAACCTGTACAAGGTCAAATAAAAGGTCTGGAAAGTTAGTAGTGTCTGGTTTTTCACAAGGAGTAGGTGTAAGTGAGCTATGAGCCATAGCTGATCTTAAACAGTCTTTCAAACATGAATCACTCCATTTCTAGAGATTGCCATTACACCAGTTTATGGATGAGTTATGTCTCTTAAGCCACAGAAACCCGAGAATCAAGGGAGCCTGAGAGATGGGCCTCACAAAGAACTCACCTGGTTGATGGTGGTTCCCTGATACCACCAGATTCATAGGCTTGGCAAGTTGTGTAATGGTTGTTATATTTTGAATTTTAAAGCTGACACTGTTAAAGGTGGGTCTAGATGGATAACCCTAGTTAGTCAACCAGCTGGGAGTGAATGATTTTTTTCTCAGCTCTACCAATGCCAGGACAAGATGTGTCTTTTGATTGAAACAGATTAGATTATGTAATAACAGCTAGGGCACAGAAAATGAGACTGACCCACCAGTATCCCTTGAGTTACTGATGGGAACAGGCTTTTAATGTGGTGAACAATTTGCTTTGTAATAACCAGCCTTACCAGAGTAGATGCACTCGTTGGCTAGGATGCCACAATGTCTCTCCTCAGGGGTCAGTCAAGCCCTGCCAAGCTGCGTCGGTTCTGGTTCAGAGGTTCTGAAGGGGGTTGCGGTGAACTGGAACCTGGGTCTCTTTTGAGCAATGGGTGTATGGGGTTCCAGTGGTTTATAGCTCTTTTCTTTCTGTCTCTCCCTCAGGTGGTTATCAATGCGTATGACCACAATTATTAGTTCATCCAATGTTCTAGGTTCCTCTCTATTGGCCAACTGATCCTAAATTGACTCCAACAGAGAGCTGGCAAACACTCTTCGTAGAGCACTCTTGTTCCACCCTGTCTCCAGAGCCAGAGTATGAAAGTCTATGGCAGGGGTATCAAACTCAGTTACACAAGGGGGCCAAAATTAAAAAATTGGTTCTAGATGAGGGTCAATCTCAATCAATATTTATTGAAAAAATACATAAATTAACCCTAAGTTTAGATGTAATACGTCAAATCATTTATGTAGACAAATTGAATTCCTTTTCCCAGTTACATATTATATAGAATTTAGAACAAAAATACTTTAATGAACGGAGTGGTTCATGAGACTTTTTCGCTAACACAACAGACAAATGAACAGATGCACACACACACACACACACACACACACACACACACACACACGGAGACAAGGGCAAAAATAGTATTGCCTGTCAAAAAATGTTAAAAGTAGATAGAAAGAAAGATAAGTTTATTTCAGTGGATGGAGACTTTTCTTAGTGTAGCTATGTTCTTTCTAGCTTTGTAAAAACATAAAAATCTCAGTTGTGGGTGGAATTCATCCCAATAAATATAACAGGGATATTAAAGGTGGTCTGTAAACAAACATAATAATTGAGTACCTCTGGATGTGAGCCTGGGATTGAAAGTCTCCAGCCATTTTTTTTCTCCCATAAGCCCTGAATGCAGCATCAGAGGGCCATGGTGGCACACACACAAACCCTGTTACAAGCCTGTGGTCCTCTGCAGCACGTTGATTGGGCCAAATCGAGGGTGTGTGGAGAGCGTGGGCTGTGTTTAAACAGACGTCAATTGAGCAGGAGATTCCAGTTTGTAGTGAAGGCTCAACTGAAAACCAAGCTCATCTCCAGACGTGTGTCACGGTGCACGACACCCTACCACCACCCATGGAAGCTTACTCCTGCATACTTCTGCCAAACTTCAGCCAATTTCACCATCTTTCTTTGTTTCCCTTGTTCGTCTTTTAAATTAGAAGAAGACAAAGTGAGACAAGATTGTCATAAGTTCATTGCAGGAAAAAGAGCCACTATAAGAGAATAATGGGGATATTGAAATGCTGAGGTTTTCTGTGCCGTACCATTCAACTGGCCAAAATTCCTCCCATTTCTCAGCTATGGCGACACCTCCAGAACTTCAAAAACATCAATTCAAACTATTGATTTGGCAGTTCTAAAATAATTATCTATATTTAGAGCTCCAAGCAATCATCATTTTGGTTTGGTTAGAGCAGAAGTCCAGGTCCCACTGTGAACTAATTGCATCAACCGTCTAAATATAGCCTTGGTTTTAAAAGCATTGCCTGAATTTCCCATGAAAAATTATGTTTTGAAAATGAATGAAATGATATTCTTCACAGATTTCAAAGTAATAAATCAAGGAAATTCAGGTCACCACAATCAGATGCCCATTTGTTTCGGGTTGCTCTCACACACAGAACTGGCAATCGTTTCTTCGTATTTGTTTACAGATCGACCGAGCAGTGGTGTAATAAATTTGCCTTGGAGTCCAGGGTCACACACAGAAACTTCATGCTTCTTGTTGTTTTTACACAAAACTTTGAAGGAGGTTTGAAGTGTGTTTTACACATTGGAATCTGAACTGTAGGGATGTGAAAATAAGTCGATTTGTACCAACTCACAGAGGTGCACAATGTAACTGCATCAGTGGACCAGCCATGTAGGTACCGAAGCAAATTTGGGTTTAAATAGATACATTGGTCTTATGTCTTCGAACCAAAAAAATCCAATTAATTTAATGATTAAATGAAGAACCTGCAACCAGATTTGTTTCTAAAGGCATCCACAATAAAAAAAAAAAGTAGGAAAACAGTAACAAAAATAAGAAAGTAGGCATGTCTGTGCATAAAAATGTGATCTCAACTATGTGTTTTTTTAAATTATTATTTTACTGACAGTTCTGATTCTGGTTGCACTTCCTGTTGTTTAGCATTACCGTTTTGTCATGAGCAGCCCCTAAAGTTCAGGAGGAGGACTGCAGCAGCTCCCATAAAAACTTTCGACCAGTGTTATAATACTAGACCAAATGTCACCACCTTCTCTCGCTGATGGAAATTAAGGCCAGCACGACCCAGTTTATGGGAGCTGTCATGATGTGTTTTTGGAACCAGAGTACAGGTGCTGGTCATAAAATTAGAATATCATGAAAAAGTAGATTGATTTCAGTAATTCCATTTAAAAAGTGAAACTTGTATATTATATTCATACATTACATACAAACTCATATATTTCAAATGTTTATTTCGTTTAATTTTGATGATTAC
>NC_051438.1:11874452-11878745 GCF_001649575.2 Kryptolebias marmoratus
ATCATCAAAATTAAACGAAATAAACATTTGAAATATATGAGTTTGTATGTAATGTATGAATATAATATACAAGTTTCACTTTTTAAATGGAATTACTGAAATCAATCTACTTTTTCATGATATTCTAATTTTATGACCAGCACCTGTATGTGCACTCCTGCCTACTCCCTAAGAAACAATAATGGTGTCATATTTGAATTTTAAGCATGAATAACTTCTAACAGCTAAACAAAAAGGAAAAAATAAACATCTGAACACATGCCAGGGTGGTAGGAACTATGCAAATCAACAACAGTGAACAACTGATAAAACTATCTGAGGTTTTGATTTGTTTCTTTAAATTAAAACAATGTTATTTTTTGTTTAAGTAGAGGTAGTGGGACCTAAAACTTGTACTGGGAGCAACCTATGGGAATACTATCCTCTTCCCTTTTCAAAGTCTGGCATCCTGTATAGGGTCCAGCATTACAATATAAGTCAGTGATATAAACAGCAACAAACACTAAACGGATGCTTCAACCAGATTATCTGGATTTACTAATATTCCAGAAGGAAAGATTTAACCATGTTCTATTTTTTATAATGTAGAAAATAAATTTGCCACTCACTGCTGAGCTACTGAAAAAGTGTTAAGCACATCTGTTGCTGGTAGTTGTACTAACTGTGTGTGAGGCCTCATTTTTGGGTGTTGTTTGTTAATTTTGAGCCGAATTTTGTATATGTGTATTGCAATTTTAAAACAAGACCTGTTTCTGAGCTGCAGTTTTTTATTATCTAGTAAATAATTAGTCTCAATAACAAATGTAGAGCCATTCCTTGGCTTTATCAACTTGTATTGTATTTAATGTCAGTGTGTTGAATCAAACTCATATAATCGGATTGTGTCATATTGTAATTAAAGGCTGAACTGTATTGTGATCGCGGCTGAATCATTTAGTATCCTATCAGTTCTTGCTGCTCATGTATGTTTAATAAATCAAATTGTTGGCAGTGTATCAAGATTGTTCCAGCCACAAACCAGAGGTGCACAACCCTACTTAACACTAAACCACCAGATTTGGTTTTAAGAGTTTGCATGGGCTCTAAAACTTTGCTTTCCTTAAAGTGCACTCACAGTCAAAAGACAGATAAGTTTGGTGAAGAAGAAAATCGAAATTTTTCAGAAGTTGTGGGTTTATCCATCTCTGCTGGAGTTTGGAAGGCTGGATCTTGGGTTTATCAAGGTGAGGCTGCAGCAGTGCTGTGTTGTAATTAAGAAAATGCTGAAACAGTTAGTATCAGTGGGCCCCCTGGAGGCTTGAGACTTTAGTGCAGCTCCCAATCCTCAATCCTCACGGTCATTTCCTGTCACTGGCACAGCAGAACTGATGGTGCTGCAACATGCCAGCATTCATTAGATCACTGCCTCCTATGAAAACCTTCACCAAAGAGATGCAATCAGGTGTTAGAAGTCTTAGGGAAACCTGAGTCTTTGTTCCTTCTGCAGGCTCAACGGGCTTGGAGTTGTGTGCATGGCATCTTTAGGTGTTACTTTTGACAAGAGGATTTCTCTAATGCCCTCCAAGTGTGTTGACTTGTCAGTGCATGCCGAACACTACCTATATTTGTGGTTAGGATACCTCATTGTCACAGAATAAATCGGGCATTGTTTAACAGAAATCTTCAAATTTACTTTGCTTTAAAAATTTATCATCGAGAGCTTTTAGTTGTGGGTAAACTTTTATTAAAATGTCCTAAAGCAAATGTATTTTTTTCTATACATCATTTTTACTGTAAAGTAAACTCCTTTAAGCATTTCTATTCAAACTTAGCAGACCGGTTCAGTCCCAAATTAAAAGTCTGTAGCATTCCTTGAAGGAATGCACATCGCCCGCCACCCTTCATTAGGAGAATTAAGCTAAGATCATCTTATGACAAAACATTATTGAGTTAGCTCTGTTTGTGCAATTGAGCAAGATCTCGTGAGATGGGACTGTTGAGGGTGACTCTCAGCTACTACTACTACACCAAACTTTAGCTCAGTATCTGTAAATTTGACAATGGTGTAGTCATTTTAGTGCTGGCCAAGATCGATTAACTATGGCAGCCATCTTAGATTGGGATGACTCCAAAAGTTAATGAGTTGCACAGGGACATCCAATAATTACTTTCTGAGAGTTACATTAAAACCTACCTCACTGAACAACAGAGCAGACTCCAAAAGTTAATGGGAAAGTTTTAAAAGCACATTTGGCTAGATCAGTTAGGGCTTGGAGTTTAGGTTGAAGACGACTCTAATCTGTTATCACACATAACTTTATATCCATATCTGTAAAAGAGTTAAAGCTCTTTTTGTGTTTGCTAAGGTCGCTTAGCTGTGTAGGCTGTTTTGAATCAGGATGATTATTTATATAAATCAGTTATATATGTACACCTAATAATTACTTTCTAAAAGTTTTACTAAAATGGTGGTTCATGAGATTTTTTGCTAACAGACAGATTTTCTGCCATAGAAAAGAAGATAATGATCCACCAATAAAAGACTTGGACATCATTTTGCTTCAGTTTTTGTAACCTCCTATTGCATATTTGCATCCTAAATATGTCATATTGTTTATTCCATTGCAAAATCAGCCCAACCTTATATTTTTTATCCCCTGTTTATCTTAACTTATGTTGCTAAAAAGCAAAATTAGAACCTCGAAGTTGGACCCTCATGGGACATTGGAGGTTGGAAGTTGCATGCCATCTCAAATGGTATTGTTGAATTTTCCAGATTTGATGGGGTTGTGGGGCTTGGGGGTGGGGAGGTGTGTGNNNNGAGCTGCCAGTTTTATGACAAAAAAAGAGACTTTTAACTGGACACTCCCCCTAAAAACCCTGGACGCGGATTTCTTCGCCTCCGATTGGCTGCGAGGGCCCCAGCCGACAACACCTGCTTAACTCCTTCATCCGAATTGACACCCGGGGCTTCTGAGAAATATAGGCAGCATCTCCCTTCCTGCTCGTGCATTCAGTCCCACACAGCTGCTCCGCGAGACACCAAGTCGCAGCTGCGCTCATCGCTGATCCAAGGTGAACCCGCCCTCTCTCTCTCTCTCTCTCTCTCTCTCCCTCCCTCTCTCGCTCTCTCTCTCTCTTTCTCTCTCTCAGACACGCACACACACTAACACTAACACACACACACATACACACACGCTGCCGGATCGTTGCTGGGAACAGACTGAGGCGCACAGCCGGAGACGCAATGTTGGTCAAGCTGACCGCGGCGCTGCTGGTTCTGTCAGTGCTGGAGCGGGTAGTTGGATCGGATAATATTGATTTTCCCGACCTGCCCCCGGAGAAGCCCGCGAGCCACAAAGGACGCCTCTCTCTGCAGAACACAGGTAAGATCTGGAGTGTCACAGTGTTGATGTTGTGGGGGAGGAGGGTGGGCGAGAGGAGAATGGAAATTGAGGAGGGATTGGAGACGGGGGGGGAATATTCTTGTTGCTCTCAGACACGTGTTTTGTTATTTTTTGTTGATTTTCTTTAAAGAACAGGGGCAGATTTCTGAGATTATCTGGACTAAAATTCAAACTCGAGGCTCGAGGCTTTCCCACGAAAGACGATCTTTTGTAAATACTCCCAGGCGGTCATTCAATATGTTAGTAAAGTATTAATAGAATGGCACAAGGTAATAGGTAATCCATCTAGGTTGAGCGCGCGCGCGGTATAGGTAACTGTCTCAACAGTTATCTGAGCAAAATCTCCCTTTTTGGTTGTTTGTTTCTTTGCAGTCAAGGTTGGATTTTAGCTGGTTAAAAACGTGACCAGTGAGTTTGGTTGCTGGACAGAGCTAAAGTTGATTTATTTCAACACTTACGAATAATATTAGGTGCTTATAGGAACCATAAAAGGCAGGTGTGATTGCGCCAAATAGCGCGCAACAACCACACCGGAGCGCACGGTCCTGCTTTCTACAAGCCCGATATTTTAAGGGTTCTCGTTCTGCCTTCTTTGTGAGAGATAAACCTGTGTCAGGATGTCAAAGCATATATCTTATTCTTCTTCTGGGAAAAAAACAAACAAATAAGAAATCGGGGCCAAACTCCTGTGCAGGTCCCGCAGCAGCAGCGGCAGCAGCGGCGGCGGCAGCGCAGACTCCTGGTAACACCACTGTGTAATTCAACGCGCGCTGCGGCCGAGCTCGTACAATCCAAGCACATTCCCGCGATGCCAAAACAAGCACTGCTGACAGCGGCTCACTTTTCCTGCGCACTAAAGTTCAACTCATCCCCTTTCCCTCCTCCCCCCACGCTGCTTGCCCCCCCC